>NC_090054.1:13301176-13441341 GCF_038355195.1 Osmerus mordax | reverse complement strand
GGCTTTTTGGCTGCCATTAATTACAAAATTTCATATTCCATTAATGATTGGAGAGATAGACACATACACACACACATACACACTCTTCGGCTTCCCTGGCAGGCATTAATAGCTGTATATGTGTCTGAGCAGTCTAATGTGTGTGTGTGTGTAGGCTGTGTATAACTTGTTCTGCCCCTCCTCGCTCTCAAAAGGCAAATCAGACCTCTTAAGCAGCAACACAACTCTACATGAATGAGTTCACGTTCAACCTTTCTTATCTTGTTCCTTTTTTTTCTGTCCTTCCCTCTTGTTGTCCCTACAGCATCCCTACCCATCAGAAGAGCAGAAGAAACAGCTGGCGCAGGATACAGGACTCACCATCCTTCAAGTGAACAACTGGTAAGTCTGGATTTGGGGTTGTTTACATGCCGACGGTATTGGTTTGGCCCCGGCTATCTTGAGTTTCTAATGATTGGAAGTAATACACACACCCCGCCCCCCCCCCCCCCTGACGCACACACACACACACTCCCAAAATTGACAGTGAGTCACACACACATACACACACAAACGATCGCTGTCTCCCTCTCACCATTTAGAGCGCCATCTCCACCCAAATCAATCCGCCCAAAGAGAGATCGCCCCGAGTGATTTTCCACTTACGAGACGAAGCCTTAACTCTCCCAAAACATCAACGCCAAAACATCAGCGCCCTGCTTTTAAACTACCAGCACGCATGTTTAATAAATCCTTGATTCAAAAGCTCACCAACAAAAGTGTGCTATTGGGCAAAACATGATTTGACTCTAATGCCGACCAGCTTGCCTTGTTACAAAAGGTTACTAACCAGCTCCTTTTAAACTTAGTTTGGAGGGATATGGGGGCCAACTAGCCTTTAAGCTAGGCTATCTAGGCTAGGTACAATTTGCTCACCTGCTCTTCAACCCTTATGGTTGCACCATGAGCGGCGCTAACCAGCTTTTTTAATGGATGTTAGCTTGACTTTTTTGTCATCACAGTATTTAGCGTAGTTTCAACCTGAGGTTGAACCGTGGAAAACGGTATGACATGTTATTGGATCTGTATGGCCTTGTGTTGCCTTGTCAGATAGATGGCTATCAGCACATGTTTACTGTTATTAGCCATGGCTAATTAAGGAGGGAAGTGAGGTGCTGGTTGAGAGCGGTTGTTTGATGTGAGGGTTGAAAAGGGAGAAAGCCTTCAAAGTACAAGTGAGGCCAAAGCATGCGCATGTGCTGACTAGGAAGTCGGGGCCTCGAGACCCATTCTCATAGCTACACATGTACACTTACGTTTAATGATCTTGCATGCACACACAGGCTACATGGTACGACACACATGCCCATTTCCCACACAGAGGCTTCAGATTACTTAAGTGCCAGAGAGTACTTTTGTCCAGGGCTACAATTACACCTCTAATCTATTTTGTTGACTACATTTGGTCTTGATCTATCCAACAGTCTTGCGTGCTTGCGTTTGTGTGTGTGTGTGTGAAGGGGGGGGGGGTGCGTGTTGTGTGTGTGCAGGCATGCATGTGTGGGCCAGAAAAACAGACACTGTGACAGTGAGGAGCTTAGGAGCCAGTGGAATACGTTCAAAGCATCACTGAGAGCAATGTCATTCACATCAACACAAACACCTGACCGCTGTTCACATTTGGAACGGAGAATCAGACCCCAGCCTATCAGCCTATCCAGATGATTCATTTACCAGTGGGCTCAACACACACGCACACACACACACAGCTGGACGCAGCCCTCTGACAAGCAGGGATCCTGTCAGGGTTATCAATTCATGTGACCCCTCTGAAGTCCGTGGGGGATCATTCCTCTCAGCTGAGATACAGCCAAGCTCAGTGTGCGTGTGCGTGTGTGTGTGTGTGTGTGTGTGTGTGTGTGTGTGTGTGTGTGTGTGTGTGTGGCACACCATCACATGAACACAGGCTCGGTCACTAAAGGCTTACTCTGCATTCGGGGGGTTTTCCTCAGAGGGTGATAGTACTACTCTAGTGAAGCAGACTGTGTGAGAGCAAGGAGCCGAGGGTGGTTAATCTTCAGGGGTTTGTGCGTGTCTGCTTGTGCGTGTGTGTGTGTGTGTCTCCGAGAGGAACTGGGGGTGGTTAATCTATGGGGTATTAGCTGTTAACCCTGCATGCTGGGATATCTCTGCCCCCTCACATTTCTTTGTGTGTACGTGCACGTGTGAGTGTGTGTGTGTTTGTGCTTGTAGTTTGATGGAGAGAGCGATACAGAGTAGAGAAGATAGATGGACAGAGAGAGGAGCAATAAAGAGCACGGCGTAGTGTTCACAAGAGAATAGAAATAACCAATACAGAGACAGAGGGGCCAAGAGGGAGCACGGGCAGGGACAGAACGAGCGGGAGGGAGAGAGAATATGGACTGGGTTAGGTTAGGGAGAAGGAACTGTCATTTCATAGGCTCGCTGTTGCTCTCCCTGGGAAGCCCCCGCCATTGGGTGTCTCCATAGCAACCCCCGGTGATGTTACCTCCTGACCCACTGATTTGGTGAAGGCAATTTCCCTAGCTGTGATTCTGTTTGTCGGAGCAGACCCAACACCGCGCGCGCTGCGCACACACACTCCCATATGTGATGAAATCTACCAAATGGCAACATCTTCTTTCGAATGTGTCCTGTATGATGTTTTCACAGACGACATTGAGACAAAGCAGCCTTATCGATAAATCCCCTGTGTAAAGTGGATCTTTCAGTCAACATTTATGCCCCGCGAAAACCTACAGTACCTTATTGACACATCGGCTCAGTTTTTCCGAACACATGTCATCTAGATATTAAAGGGCTGCGTGCTGTCGTCACACACACATACACTCACATAGGGTAGACGTGTTAACACACATGTCGGTGTGTAATATTAATGAGAGGCGTGAGCTTGGGTGCAGTAGATTAAATATAAAATGCTGAAGGAAGGGTAGGGAGCAGATCACTCATAAATTATGGGTAAGAAACACAGCACGAGGGAATCCACCACAATCTGAATTTGAATGTAGAATATGTGTGTGTGGGAGGGGGGGGGGGGGGTAAGTGTGTGTGTGTGTGTGTTCTACACAGGCCCTGCACATTTGAAACACACAGTTATTGGCACACGTTCTCTCTCTCTCTCTCTCTTTCTTTCTCTCTCTCTCTCTCTCTCTTGCTCTCTCTGTCTCACTGCTTCTCTCTCTCTCCCCCCCTCCCCCCCGCCTCTCTTGCTGTCTCTGTATCTCCACCCCTCTTCTGAGAAGGACTCCATAAAGCTCCAGTGATCTAAAAATCAATGTTCAGGTCATCGGGTTTCCACCATTGCCCATGCCTCCCTTCCTGCCTACAATTTAATAATGCCCTTAAAGACAGTGTTTAAGCCTCGGCCAGGATTGTTTTGTCAATAAGGCCCCCTTTTACGAACGTCTTAAAAGCATAGAGTGTGTGTGCACCCTGCGTAGCCAACGAGTGCCGGCGCTACTTAGTAGGAACCGTGTTCACACACACGGCGGATCAAGTTTCCCGAAACGGGGCGAGAGAAAAGAGAGAGGGAGAGGTGGTTGGATGACTGGCATGCTTCTCTTTGTTGACAGCCCTGAAGAAAGAGATGTTGGAACTTGTTCACGGAAAGCTGGGGATGATTGCTTAGCGCGAGGAGATTTTTTTGGGGAGTGTGAGTGAGTTTGTGTGTGTGTGTGTGTGTGCATAATTGCCCTGGGCATGTATCTTTGGCAGTGTGTCTTTGGTAACGAAGTAAAATGGCACCTTTGACCTACTTGGTAGGTGGTTTTGGACAGCGTGTGTTTGGGTTTGAGTCCAACAGACACAGGGGAGATAGAGCAAGTCTGTACGGTTTTATGTGGCTTTTCACAAAAGCTTTTAAGTGTTTTCATTTTTCTTTCTGCTTTGGTGAGGGTTGTGTGTGTGTGTGGTGTGTGTGTGCGTGCGTGCGCACACTGCAGGTTTCAGTCCATGCCCTCAAGCTTCTTCCACACACTGTGGCTCTGTCAAGGTGCTTTAGCGTGAACTTCCATGACATTTATACCAAATACCACCACACACACACACACATATATACACACACACACACACACACACACTGGAGCACCATGGACCAAAAACACATACAAGCACTACCTCTATACCTCTATACACACACGTGCGTGCGCACGCACACACACACACACACCTTCCACCACATTACCCTTGGATCACATGGACCAAACAAAAGACACATTTAGAATCAAAAGAGGATTGAGATTGATAGGACCTCAGCAGAAGAACACCTATATCCAGAACAGTCATAGTTAGACCAAAGTAATAAAAATGATATGGCATGATCTCATTCCATCTATGATGCTGGATTTAGTTGCTGGTTTCGATCTGACTCCAGTCAATAATACGATATATCAAGACAGTGTGTTTGGGTGGGTTTGTTGGCATGTGTGGTATTACAATTGACTGTAAGTTACTTCCAACACATGCATTTGCATAAACTAAACCGTAAATATGACCACGAGAGTTCCTCCGTTTTCTTTGGTAACTAAGTAGCTGTGTTTGTGTTTGTGTCTGCATGTGTGTGTGTGTGTGTGTGCGTGTGCGTGCATGTGCCCATTCTTGTCTTGTGTTTAGTGGTGGTAGCACACAGACTGTGTGTGTGTGTTTGTGTGTGTGTCCCTCCTCCCCGGCCTCTCTCTCTCTCTCTCTCTCTCTTGGTCTTACATCATAACACCGCGCCTCGGGCAAAACCTGTATTTCTCCTCACTGTCTGCTCTCCCTTTCTCTCTTTATTCTTCCTTCTTTCTCCCCACTCATCCTGCTTTCTTTTCATCCTTTCTTTGGTGGGGGGGGGGGGGGGGGAATCCAGAGTGGAGGTGAACAGAAAAAGGCCTTCATTTATGCTGTGTGCCATTAAAAGAGGTTACTGTAATACCAGTCAGTGTTGCTGTATACTCCTATACTTGGCCCGCGGTGGAGTCTCGGATTCTCGCTCTCTCTACGTTCTTTTTCCCTCTCTTTCTCTTTTTCCCTCGCTTTCTCTCTCTCTCTCTCCGTCCTTGTCTCTCCCTCGCTCTCCCCTCCGCTCCTTCTCAGTTCTGCGGGTTTGCTTACTCAGAACTCTGAAACATTGGTCATGCCAGTATTAGCGTTGCTTGCACCTCTGTTGCCAACATGGGAGAGCCCAGCGGGGATGCCCGCTGTGGGCGCAGGGGGGGGGGGGGGATGTGACACGGGCGGAGAGAGGATGTGACACGGGCAGAGTGCGAGTGTTTTGGGTCGCCCTCAGTGTGTCTGCCATGTCAGCAACCCCCTCTGACTGGGTCTCACAGCAGGACTCTGTGTGTGTGAATGTGTGTGTGTGTGTGTGTGTAAGAGATATAAGAAGACAATAGATTTGAATTGTGTATACAGCACACCAAAGTGTCAGTCTCTTTCTGTTTTTTGCGTTATTTCTGTCTCTCCCAAACATATGCACACTCTCTCTCACACACACACACACACACACACACACACACACACACACACACACACACACCAGGGAGAGCTTAATGAGCCAGTCGATCCTGTCCTACAGGCTGTATGCTGTTCCAGACTTTAGTCCTCTGCAGTGTTGTGTTTATGTAGTGCAGGGCAGGGCAGGGTAGGGTAGGTAGCCATGTTGTTTTAGGCAAAGCGAGGCCAACAGTAATGCCCTCATTCTGGCATTGATAGATGACTGTCCCAGCCTGCCTAGGACCCCGCCATGCTGCACAGACAGATAGAGAGAAAGGGGGAAGGGATGGAGAGAAAGAGGGAGAGAGGGACAGGGAAAGTGAGAGGCGGGTGAGGGGGCCGGGGAGAGATAGCGAGAGAAGCGAGAGAAGCGAGAGAACGAGAGGGATGAACAGAGCAAGAGAGAGAACAGAGGGAACATGTGCTTTTGCCATTTCTCTTTCCCTCTTCATCTTTCTGTCCGTCCCTCCAGCTTCTAGTTTACATGTCCGAAAGCGCGGCAGAGCCAGCGCAATCACAGCCAATGAGTTCATGTGTGCTTTTCAGCGGTCAACATTTCCTTTCCATAACTCTGAGAGGCAGCTGGTTGTCATAGACACACATACACACGTTCCCCCCCCCCCCCCACACACACACACACACACACACATACACACAGGACTAGTTACATTAGTGCGTGTGTTCATAGTGTGTCTAGCAACCCCAGACAGCAGCTCTACTCTGTAAAACCAGCTTAAGGAGGACATTCACAGCTCTGTTAATGGTGACTGAGTTGTGTGTGTGTGTGTTGTGTGTGTGTCCAGGGATGGGAAATGGGTTGGGATCACATGACCCCGGGCCTGTCTTAGTCTGAAGCCCTCGTTCATGTCCCTTTGTTTTCATAGGCTTCCTAGAGTTTCCTATCTGTGGCAGTGGGTTTAAGGATAGTGGGAAACTGTGTGTCTGCATGTATTTCTGACTGTGTGTGTGTGTTTGGGAGGTGCATGTGTTTGTGCACGCCTGGGGTGTGCCCAGGTAACCCTATTTTGTTAAACACCAGCTTGTATCCCAAGGACTCTGGGTCCGCATAAGAGTTTTCTCTACCACAGAATTTACATTAAAAACCATGGGTTTCCTGTGGAAGCTTCCAAGAAAAGCCCCCACATGTTTGGGGGCGGGGGTCAGAAGAGAGAGAGACAGAGAGAGACAGAGAGAGTGACAGAGGGAGGGACATAGAGAGGCATAGAGAGACAGAGAGAGAGAGAGAGAGAGAGAGACAGAGGAGAGACAGAGAGAGAGAACAGAGAGAGAGAGAGAGAGAGAGAGAGAGAGAGAGAGAGAGAGAGAGAGAGAGAGAGAGAGAGAGAGAGAGGAGAGAGAGAGATGACACATTGCAGCCAAGCATACAGGACTGTGTGTATGTGCGGGACTGAGATGTTATGGAGATACTTTCACACACTATGATGTATCTACCATTTCCTAATGGGGCCAAGTCTGTGTGTATGGGGGTGGGGAGAGTGTGTGTGTGCGTGTGTTTAGGTGCTGGGGCACATTGTGTGTGTATGAGGGAAATGTGTACGGTTGTCGGGAGGATGCGCTTGTATGGGGTCCGTGTGTGTGTGTGGGGTGTGTGTGTGTATGTGGGAGGTCAAGTACATGGAATCACTGCCTGCTAACAGCTGGACCCGTTTATTTAAACCGGTTCATTTAAACCAGACTAGAGCGACGACCCAGCCTGAGAGGATGACACAAAGGAGGGAGGAAAGGGACGGAAGGATGCAACAAGGGGAGGGAAGGAGAGCAAGACGAGCCAATGACTCCAATGAGGGATCGGGGGGGGGGGGGGGGGGGGGGGCGGATGAGAATGAATGAGTGATGCCCTTAACCGTGAACCTACCTCACACGCACGCTCGCACGCACGCACACACTGGCTCGAACACTGGCTCGAAAAATGTCGAGGCGTGAGAGAATAATGTGACAACTAATTACCTAAGGAGGTGGAGACGCTCTTGGCCGTCGGGAGGAGAACGGCCTCGAGGAGGGGGGCGGAAAGTGTGTGAGAGTGCGCTTGTAAGGTGTGCACGCGTACGTGTGTGTACTGTGCAGAGCGCGTGCGTGCGTGCCGGCTGGGTGTGTAGGGATGCACGTGGGCAGCGCTTCTGTAGGAAAGATAATATGAGCTGGGTATTGCGGTCGTGTACCAGACAATCAAGGTTGGGCGAGTTCAACATCCTGATGATTAAGCGCCAGATTCGCCTGTGAGGACTTGCGTTCACCGAAATGCCGTCAGTTCCGTTGATTGACGGGCCGCCTCAGAAATGTGTGGTCGTGTTTGCGAACTCGCCACGCTGAGGTCGCTATTTTGAGCAACCGTCGGATCTTAATATGCAAGGGAACTGAGTGTGTAGAAAGATGGAGCTGTGCCCAGCTGTGCGTGAGGACGTGTTACATTGTCATGGATTGTGTGTCTGTCGGCGGTGCGTGTGTGGCCTGTGTTGTCGGGTTTATTAGGCTATTATTCCTTGTGGTGAGGAATGGCCTCTAGGATGAGTGTGTGGGTGAGTGTTGTGTGGGTTTGGAGGTGGGGGAGCGAAGCGACAGAAATTGAGAACTTCATATGCATTTAAATAGACGTGCTTAGGAGGATAACCTTTTGTATCAGCAATCTGCATCTTTCCAGCGGCCGTTATTAAATTATCCACTAATTGGTCACGCAACAAAGGCAGATGATGAAAAAGACAATTTCTTGCTTTTAATTGGGCATTTCACGTGCAGGTTTTGTGCTACACCTGTGTGTGCTTGTGCATGGGTGTGTGCGTGTGTGTGTTTGATGAGAATAGGACATTAGTGGGGGCTTGGCAGACGCTGCCGCAATCAGTTCCACTCTTTTAGAGGGAATGAGAGGAGGGAGGGAGGGAGGGAAATGAAACGAGAAAAAAGAAAGAAGAAAGGAAGAAGTGGATAAAACTAGCACACAAGTGGTCCAATGCCTCACTTGACTTATACATGTTATTTTATTAAATGAAATAAAAAATAAAAACCTTTTTTACACTCCCTTTCCCTTTTTTGGGGGTGGGGTGGGGTGTGGGCAGGGGGGGTACTTTAGAAGTACCACCAGTGGTGTGTCGCACTAAAATAGCTCCCCCATTGTTGTCCCGGGTAGAGCTGAATAGTCGGGCTCATTGTGTGGCGATGGGAGGCTGGGGACTGAACAGGCCGTAAACACAGGCCTTATAGCGCCAAGGGGTCGCACAAGGGTGAACCCTTACCCTCTAATGGAGGACACTTCTTTGTTTTTTTTTACTCTCTCCTTCTATCCATCTGTTTTCTCCCTCTCTTTTTTCATTTTTTTGTGCTGGCTTATTAACTATTAGTGTAAATGTGCCTCTCATTTCTCCCTCCCTCTCTCCCATCCCCTCCCTACCTCTCTCTTCTCTCCCTCCCTCCTCTCTCTCTCTCTCTCTCTCTCTCTCTCTTTGGTTGGTATCGTGAGAGAGACGCTCGTCCTTTGTTCATGCCCCCATGGTGCATCTGGCCTTGTATATGGGGGAATACCAGGACAGAAAATGCAGAGGATTTTTTTTTTTAAGGGTGGAGGGAGGAGGAAGGAGGAGGAGGAGGAGGAGAGGAGGTCAACAGTTAGCCAGCGATGGCCCACGGTTGAACCCCGGTCTGCTAAGGAGGGGTCTGGGTGAGAAGGGCAATAAAAGGAATGCCTAGGCCTCTCTCCCTTCACTCCTCCTCTTCCCCTCTCAGCCGGAGGTGGGGGAGGGGGCGGGGGGCGGGGGGGAGGTGGGTGATAAAACTCCAGACGTTCCCTCATTTGATGGTGCTCTGCCATGTCAGTGCATTCTTGCACTCCTCCCTTGCTTCTCTCCCGCTCTTCCGGGAAAGGTGATGTGAGGTTGAAGACCGAGGGATGGGAGGTGGCAGAGAGCGAAGGAGAGAGTGAAAACGAGGAAGACCCATAAAACAAGAGGGTACCATTCTGTAATTAGGGGGCGAGCAGAGGGCGTCACGGTCATCCCATTCTCTCTCTCTCTCTCTCTCTCTCTCACTCTCTCATGCCTCGCCCTACCCTAAACAGTCTTCAGTGTACAAAAGTTCTATTAGTGCCCCCTTGCCTTTTCAGCTTGAAAAGAGTAGCGTGGCCATTGTCGTCTCAAAGCCGACTAATTCCCCCCCTCTAAAGAAGAAATGGAAGTGTCCAGCGGGGGCAACAGCAGAAGCACATAAATCAAGACAGAACCCCCATGAGCCTTCACTCCTCCGGGTCAGTAAAGGTCATGGGGGCATTTCACAAGGGGTTAGGCAGAGCAAGGCCAGAATGGTGTGTGTGTGTGTGCGCGCGCATGTACTGTATATGTGAGTGTGTGCCTGTATGTCTGTGTGCGTGGTGCGTGCACGTGTGTGTGTGTTCCGTTGGGGGAGATTGTGAGTAGAGTGGCCATGTGCCTTTATTGGGGGCCACAGGGTGAAAGGATTGGTCCCGGGCTATGCTATATATGGCATATACACTGCGTGCAGGAACACGCACACACATACACACACAGACACACACACACGCACATACCTACACACTCCCAGTGGGAAAACAATATACTCACCTTGCACTGTCAAGACCCAAACAGCAGCTCTTTCTATCGGTAATGTTAACACATGTCAGCAAACAATTCCCACACAAACCCAGCTCTCGGACCACTGCCTAGTGTTTCAGAGACTCACCCCCTCGGCCCTTGTTGTTATGTGGATCCTCGCCAACTCATAGACGTGAGTCAACGAGTCTCAAACTCCCTGTGGAGAAATCCTCGCTAAGCCCGGCGCTCACAAAGACGCCAGTGTCTCGGCTCGGTTTGACAGCGTGTACGTTGCAGCCGCTCAAGTTTGTACAAGCCACGTTGCCCCTGTCAAACGTACACAGGACACAGTCTCGGTTGTTAAGGTGTGATTTCACACTGACACATTGACTCATCTGGAGGTGAAGTCTACATTAATGCTGCTGTTGTGGTGTTGTGGGAGGGAACGGGGGGTCGGGGAACGGGGCTGAGGTTCAACGGCGTGTCGCACCCGAGGATTCAAATCGGTGTCGTGTTTTACGTACAGTGATGTGAGAAGGTTTTTTTGGTGGGATCTCAAGATTGCGCAAACTGACCATGTCTCTCTCTCTTTTTTTTCTCTGTCTCTACATCTCCCCTTTTCTCGACCTCCCCTCTTTCATGCCCCTCCTCCCTGACAGGTTCATAAATGCGAGGAGGAGAATAGTCCAGCCTATGATCGACCAGTCGAACCGAGCAGGCAAGTCTCCTATAGTTACTGTATTCAAGTCCCGCAGGCGAAAGCCCTCAACAAGCCATGCATCTGGAGGCTCCTCAGCCGGTAAATACAGTAGTCCGCCCACCTCCCTACCCGGAACCCAACATAAACTACCTGGAACTCAACCAGAGTGACTGACGAACTAAAGAAGAGTCTGAAGACTTGTCTGGTGAACTAAAAAGAAATGCCATAAAACAACATTACCAGCATTAACTGCAGCACTAATCGATGTGACGTGCGATTGGGGTTTTGACGAGAACGTGATGAACTATTAATTTCCGAAAGCCAAAATCAATGATTAGTTCTAACACGGTGGGACTCACGTCCACAGCACTAGCAGTGTTCTCCACGAGGTCTTACCCCCCCCGCCCCCCCCGCCCTCTCTCTCTTTTTCTCGTTACAGAGGAAGGGGGAAAAATACTGCCCCACCCCCCTCGAAAAAAAAATACTCCAAACCAAAACACTTGAGAACTAGACCTCGTTTCTTTTTTGGGGGGGGAGGGGGGGGGTGACTCTTGTTTGGCTTTTCGGCCCCTGCCTTCCCACCCCTCCCTCACTCTATTTGCGGCTGCTGTGAGCGCTCCCTTGGTGCATGGCTTGGTTTGGACTGCCGTAAACTTTATTACCTGTAATAGGGGTCAGGGGTCACCCTGGCATTAGGGGCTCAGTAAAGTTCAAAGGCATTCAGTGAGGCCAAGCTCTTGTTTTTGCTCGAGTGACCCCCAAACAGCCTATATCGGAGGTAAGTGGATTTCTATGAGAAAGCAGAACAAGAGACGGTAGGGGAGGGGGGGGGGGGGGGGGGAGTAAGTTTCAGGTTTCTTGTTTCTTTTATCTGAGGCTGTGCTTCATTTTTTCAATTTGTGTCTGAGGACACTGCGGTCTAAATCTTGAGCTTAGTCAGCAGGCTGCATCAATGTTTGATATTGCCATATATTGTCTGTGAAAGTTATCTGGGATAAAAAAAAAAAAAATGTGCAACATTTCTTTAAATAGATATTGACTGGCATCTGACATTTTTCATCAAAGATGAATATTCAATGATAGCAGTAGCAGCACTTCCAGTAGTCCCAGACCCAGTGTACAGTTTCAGACACGGTCTTCAAGCGTGTTCGGATACGTTTAGAAAAGTTTCAACAGACAACTGGGTGCAGAGACACCCTTAAAAGTAAATGTGTCCCCCCCAAAAAAACGTATTGTACCAAAGTACAGCAGAGAACAAGCTGTTTGACAGTTGGTCCAGGCCAGGGGGTGGGGGAGGGAGGAGGGGAAGGCGTACTGAAGGACACCACCACCCTGTGTCGTGGAGAACCAACAGATGACGCTGCTTCAGCCACAGAATCTTAATTAAAAGCACTAATTGACCACTGTGCCCCCCCCCCCGCCCCCATTCCCTGTGCCCCTCCACAGTAAGTCAAGGAGCCCCCTATAACCCAGATGGTCAGCCGATGGGGGGGTTCGTCATGGACGGTCAGCAGCACATGGGAATCAGACCACCTGGTAAGACCCTCAGAGTGTCTCTCTCAGACTCTCTCTCCTTCTCTGGCTGTCTTCTCCTTCCGTCTCTGCTCTGGGTCTGGTCTGGGTGACTTGTTAAACACACACACGCTCTGCCTCAAGAAACGGCGAGCTGCACAGGTGTATTCAATCTTATTACACCCCCTTCCTTCTCCTCGCTTTCTTTCTTCCTCTCTTTCCTCTCTTTCCTCTCTTTCCTCTCTCTCTCTCTCCCCCCCTCCCTCCCTCCCTCCCGCCCTCTCTCTCCCTCCCTCCCTCCCTCCCTCCCTCCCTCCCTCCCTCCCTCCCTCCCTCCCTCCCTCCCTCCCTCCCTCCCTCCCTCCCTCCCTCCCCCCCTCCCTCCCTTCCTCCCTCCCTCCCTCCCTCCCTCCCTCCCTCCCTCCCTCCCTCTTATACCATCACACGTAATCCCAGAGTGCAGTCTCCACTAAGCCCCTCTCCTCCATCTCTCTATCCCCTGTTTCCAAGAATTTGGTCTGCTCTCTAGCCCTAACCCTCTCACTCTCTTCTCACAGTCAGCAAGTTTGGACTAAACAGCGAGCCTCCTTTTCCCAGTAATGCCCATCGTTAGTCTGCTGTACTGTAGGGCCCTGCTTTCCTTAAAGCTCCAGTAGGTGTTGTGGTTTGGGCATCCTTCACAGAGACTGTTTTGTATCACAATCTATATTTCCCCTCTCGCTGGTGCCCCACCGGTGAGATATCTTTGTTCAAACAGAAGCCAAGCCCTTCTAATCTCGCCAAAAGGAGGACAAGGCCATTAGAATACATGTAAAATGTTTTGCCGGTTTTGTCTATGCATTAGCCATGTAAATAACTTGACGTCACAAAGCCTCGCTTAAAGTGACCCTCATCCTTTATGTCAGGACTAGGACAGAACCGAATCTGTGACATGTCTAAGAGAGCTCCCTGAGGGACTGGTTGGGAGACCCTGTTGTGTTTGTTTGCGTCAGGAGATCGCCACCTGATTTGTCTCATGTGTTTGTTTTTGTTTCTCCTCCGTCTGTGCATGTCTGTGTAGGCCCTATGGGCGGGATGGGCATGAACATGGGCATGGAAGGACAGTGGCACTACATGTAGCCCTCCTCTAGGCCTGACAATCGCAAAGCAAACAGAGATGTAAGTACTGCTTTGACGCACACATCTTCTTTTCACACATTGTTTTGCGCACCACTTCTTTTTCGTTTTTTTCTTCCTCTCTCTTCCTTTCCGAACTCTTTTGCCTTCTTCTGACTGGTGATCCAGTCTGTGTCTGGGCCCTGGATGGATGTGTGTGTGTATGTGTGTGTGTACATCCATCAGCCACATAACTAAGACAGAAAAAAGATGAGAGATAGAGAGATATAGAGATAGGTTAAGAGAGAGAGACAAAAGAGAGAGAGAGAGACAGAGAGAGAAAGAGAGAGAGAGAGAGAGAGAGAGAGAGAGAGAGAGAGTGAGAGGAGGGTTTGTGTTGAATGGAAAGCAAAGGAAGTAGTGTAAAGGAGGAGGGTGGGGGGGTGGGGGGGGGTGGAGGAATGAGAATCAGGGGGTGGGCAGGTGGATGTTACCATGGCAACAGCCTGATTGGCAAAAATGTAAGCAGTCGGCAGCGGTGCAAGGAGAGGGGAGGAAGTGTGTCCCCAAAGTGTCGTCAATCTGTCCAGCTGCAGTTGATGCATGAGAGACATTAATATACTGAACCACGAAGACAACACAGACTGCAGGGAGCTCCTCTATCTCTCTCTCCTCTCTCTCCTCCTCTCTCCTCCTCTCTCTCCTCCTCTTCCTCTCTTGCCCCGGGGCCAAAAAGACACCCACAGAATTGTAGATGCACTGTCTACAGATTTCGCCATATCATAAGTACCATGTCGCGTGTTTAGAACAGAACCTATAGGACATGCATCACGGTGTGTGTGTGTGTATGGGGGTGTGTGTGTGTATGGTAATAGGATTACTCTTGGCACAGGGAGGGGACATAAACTAGTGCAAAATGAAGGTGGTACTCAGCAGGGTATAGAGCTTAGCCGGGCCTAATTGACTAGATCCAAATTAAATATGCCATCATCGGAGCTGTGACCAATGGATTTGACTTATTCAGTTTACAAAAATAGAGACCATTAACCCTCAGCAGAATGCCCACATGTGTGTGCAGCTCCAATGTGTGCGTTCCCCCTGTCTATTTCCCGTTGTCACTGTTCGCAACCTGGACAAAGAAACTCCGGATCATGCTCGGGGTTTTTGTTAGGCTCCATGTTGAAATGAGATGTTTTGTGTGTGCACTGTGTTTGTGTGTGTGATGTGGGATATTGTACTACTGTATGTACATTATTTTGTGCTTGTGTGTGTGTCTGTTTGTGTGTGTGTGTGTGTGTGTGTGTGTGTGTGTGTGTGTGTGTGTGTGTAAATGAGGGGTGATTTGCTCTGTCCAAGCAGTCTCTTACCAGCAGCTGCTAGCTTTCCCAGCAGGCCTTGCTTTAAACAGCCTCAATTTGCCTGCTGAATCCTGTAATTGGGCCACCAGAGGAATCTACCATGAGATGGGATGAGGAGAGAGGGATGGGGGGTAGACAGACAGAGACAGGCAGGGAGGGAGAGAAAGAGAAGGGGGGAAGTAAAAGGAGGTAAAGGGTGACAGAAATGTGTCGCCACTACCACAAAGAGCCTGGTTACTTCTTTATGGCTTCATCATCATCGCCCACAAATTCCTTCTAGCTTGTCTAATTTAAATATTGTTACTTTCCTTTCTAGGTCAATTAAATGTAAGTGATGTGTTATATTCTTTTATGACCAATTAAATTAATAGGTTATTACAGAGGGGGGAGAGAGAAAAAAAAGAAAAAAAACGTTATCTTATTTGATTAAGGGAGCATGGGTTCATTATATTTTATAAGCAATTTTCATTAGTTGGGTTGGAGATTCTTTTACCTCAGGGCTAAATTGAGCGGTTTGTCGCCCAGGAGAGTCCCAGGACCTAAAAGGGAAGGTGTGCCTAGCAGTCACACTCCAACATTACTTACAACTCAAGCCAATTAGTCCTGCTTAACAAGCTACGCTATGCTCTCTACCCAATGACGATTATGGAGCTTATAGCCTCGCCAAACAATACACCTGTCCATTGGGATAAAACCACGCAACTCAAGCAGAAGAGAGTTGAGGCTTTTAATAGAGAAAGAATGACTGTTTTATAACCCTGTCTCTCACTCACTCTCTCTCTTACTCTGTCTCTCCTCCATCCTGCCCTTTTTGCTTCCACAAAAATATTACCCTAGGGTGGCGCAAAAAACAGTAATTTTCATGTTCCAGGACAATGGTTATCACAGGGAGAGAGAATTAATTATAGGGTGTATGGAATTTTTGGCCCTCCCTTTGCTTTCCCCAAAACGTTGGGATGTTGGAGGCAGAATGCTTGAGTGAACTTTGTCTGTAACCCCTAGGCAGCCAATGCCGGCTGGAAATCTTTTGTCCGTGCCTCCGTTGCTCCAATCATTAAGCACAAGTTTGTTAACCTTTGATGGAGGGGTCACACCCCACCGCTACCCCCAGCCCCCATTCCCCTTTACCCACCACCACCTTCTTCCTGGTGGCTGAACTTTTACTTCTAATGAAGGGGTAAAAACAAGGTTCCGTCGGGGGATTTTGGCCCCTTGTATTGTCTGTGTGAATGTCCCCCCATTGATTCAGCCCCACAGGAATCCCACATAGAAAAGACTGAAGACCAGAAACTCAATGTATTGATTGGCTTATTAAAGGGGGAGAAAAAAAGAACAAACTGTTAGTGATGTCTGCTCCCTCAAGCATGTGTTCGCGTTTGTTCGTCCGCGATGAATACTTTCGTTGAGCCTGGAAAGCGTCGGTGGACGAACATAGCCCTAATACGAGGTTAGGATTGAATTAGATTGTATTAGAAGGTACTCAATTTCCCCCTTACGGTTTCCAACCGGGTGGCCTACCCCACAAGTAGGTCTCTCGCGCCTATCTTTCCAAACAGCCAGGTGAATGTTGAGGGAAGACACACTGTCAGTGGAGGACCCACGTCCACCCGTCCATTGTCCTCCGGCGACCACAGCTCTCTGTCCTTTTCCCAGCGGCCATTGTGTCCTCCTTAGTGGCCCTCTTAACCCCATTGTGTGTTTGGCACACGCGTGGACAAGCTTGTGTGGTCTCAGGTGACGCCTAGCAATGAGGCTCACCTCGCCTCTTTACTCTCAGCACAATGGCCCGCCTCTCTCTGTGGCATTTCTTCACCCAGAGATAGATTGGGGTTATTGTTCTCTCTGCAGTAGAGGTGTGTGGCTAGAGAAGGGGAAAGATGGATTCCTTTACCTCATTTTTCATCAGCAAAGGCTTCTGGCCTCGGTGTGACTTGAGAATGTTGTTTGTTTCGGGGGTTTTGATCGATGCGTTGCCCTCAAGATATTTGTACAGGAGGTAGATTAATTGACTCAGCAATTTGACATGATGTGCATGTTCATTCCTTTTCTATGGCTCAGATCAATAAATGATGAAGCATGTCTGTTGATTACCCATGAGCCTTTTGCGAATTCTGTGGAAGTAAATTGCTCATGGACACCGACATGGGGCCAGGTTTGGATAACTGAATGCATAACGGTGGATGGCAAGGTTTGCTAAATTTTGAATCAAATTTTTTTGGGGGGTTAACATAATTGGTTGTCGTCATCTAGAATTGCACTGGATTTAAGATATGTTTAATCCAGTGGACTAATTGTCCAATTAATTTATTGTGTGATAACTTTGGCTTTGTTTTTGTGTTTGCATATTTTGTTTGTTTCAAGAAGTGACAGTTACCTACTGTTAGCTTTTGGGTTCTGTTGCTATAGGTTACAAGTGTCCACAGCTCCCATGATCCAAATGTTCACATTAAAGTGACGTCATTGCCTCAGCCTTGTTATATTCATCCTAACTCTATGCCCAATTCATAAATTCTTAACTTTATGAGCAGGTCAGATTCTGTTCCTAGTTATCCAAATGGTTTTATTTGTTTGGTGTTTTACTGTTCTGTAGCTGTAATATGGCCAGTGGATCAAGATTTCTAACTAGACATTAAGCAAGATAAACAGGATTATCACATACGAACAACATCATGTGAGATCTACAGTTAAAGTAGATGAAGTGTGTTTAGTCTACACTGTTGTTACTGTAGCATTAGCGTGTGCTTGGGATTAACACACTAAAGCCCTCCAAGAGGACACACAAACATACACACAGTGACCGCTCTCATGACCCCGGTGAAGGGCAAGGCTAGATGCCCCGGATTAATGCACATACCGCTGCTCAGCGTGACGGTCTGGTCCCTGAGCACTCTGGTTCCTCGGGGAGGTCCAGCGCTGCCGTGTACAGTGTTCCCTTCAGTGTGTTCAGGGCAGCTACCAAGGCACACGGCAATCACATGGGGATACTATCCACTTTTGTCTGTGTTAGTGCCAGAGTCATTCTTAGAAAGAGAGGTTAGCCTTTTTTGGTGGCGCTTCACTGGCCTCCTGGTGCTTCGAGTATGCAGTGTTGATATGCGGTATTGTTAGCTAACTTTAGCCCTTTTTTGCAGTTGTAACTGGTGCATGCTGTTTCTGACTAATGTTTTAATGTATCCTGTACTGTGTGACCTCGTTTTTTCCTGACAAATCGGGCCTCGATCAAAAGCAAACCTGTGCTTGTGTGATTTGCAGATGTTGCATCTTTTCTTGTGTTAAGATTTCCGTAACATCTATTGTTCATTCCCCATTATTCCAACAAATGCCAGTTGAACAACACTCTTTTAAAACGTGTGCATTCTCTATTTCCAAGATTTCACCCCATGAGACAATTCTTGTCACATGATGACAGGTACATTCTTCAAGTTTTTACACACCAGGGTGAAACTCCTCACTCATGCACCATTTTGTTTCTCCTGTCCTAGGACTGCAGGGCAAACCAGGGGGTGACCTCTCACAGTGGCCCACTTGGCGCGGGGATGGGACAGCCTGACTACATTACCCAGCATCCCCGCTCCACCTCTGAAACCCAGGAAGTCCAAACTCCAATTCTGCTTATCCGCACCTTGGGCACATCCGCACCATCCAGGACCCCGCTCCGATCCCAACCCAGCCATGTTAATGCACAGAGAACAAATAAACATCCCTCCGATCCACCCCTGACCTGCGATGCCCCCACCAAGACACCCGTCGCCCATCTCCTGGACACCTCCCGGGTGGTAGACACTAACAGATTCCTCCATGAAAAGCGATTGCGATTGAGAGAAACAAAACAGAAAGAGACAGATTGGGGTTTTCAACCCTAAGGCAACCTTCTATAATGTACCAGACTCCTTGATTTAAAAGACTTTCTTCGGAGAACTCCACTCTTTGGGCAATGGATTCAAACCAAGGAGAAGCCAATGTCTGTATTTGCTGGGACACTAACAGAACTACGGGTGCCCTTGATAATAGGATTGAAGTGAGAAAGGAGAGAGGACAGTGAAAGACAGAGATAGAAAGTAAAACTATATCAACCCTGAAAGGGGAGGGAGGAAGAGATACTGTATACTGTTGTACAATTACGCTGGACTCTCACGAGAACTGGGAATTTAAGTATTGTAAATGCTATTGTATTGTTCTGCATATTATGTTGTTTCTAATAGATTTTTTTTTTTAAAGGATGTGAACTTTTTCTTTTGGTTTCTTTCCACACTATGTGTGTGCCGTCTCCCTAGACTTTGACCTCCTCCCTTTGGATCACCTTGCGTTTAAAAGAAACAAACAAAAAAACATATGTGAATAAACCAATAATTCGATCAACAAGTCATTTTCCGGGCCTTTTTTCTTTGGAATGAGTGGGCATTCTTGTGACAATGTTACACCTTGGATGTCCCGTTGAATTTTTGAATACCTCTAAACATGTCCCAGAATTCCATTGATGTACTCTTGGTCATGAGACTGAACATGGCATGTCCAATGAATTCTCTCCCCTATGTGTTTGAACTAGCTTTTGCTAAGGAAAAGTACACTATCTGAGGAAGTTATGGCGGAAAAGAAGCACATTAGTTTTGATTTACCAGCTGATGTACGAGCCACCATGAGACACAAGGGGCAGTACAAATGGTGTGTGTGTGTGTGTGTCTGTGTGTGTGTGTGATCAATGCATCCATTATCCAAATTCTTTAAAAAAAAACATGTATGGCAAGCATCGACTAGATTCCTTTGAGAAAAGTTTATTTCTCTCACAGCTGCATTTGGAGGAGTGTATGAACATGCTGTAAATAAATCTTTTTGTGCAAAAAATTTAAACTATAACCAATGGTGGAATCATGAGGATGTTAACTGGTATTATGCATTTATGTTGGATCGATAGTTAGGTATATTCACGTAGAGTGTGTGTGTGTGTGTATTGTGTGGGTGTATTTATTTTTTATTTTTTGTACAGTACAAAACAAATCCATGATAATATACACAGGATGAAGCACTGATAGTGTATATAAGTGTTTAATCTCTGTTTAACGCTTTCCACTTTTTCTATCTCCATCTCTCTCTCTCACACGCACACACACACACACAAACACTCCTTACTTGCTATTGATAGTCTACAATCTGGAACTCTAAACAGATCCCTGCTACTCCTTCAGTTAATAACAGAGAGGGAAACATGGTAAGCATGAGATAAATTCATGAAAACCCATGAATCTTTTTTTTATCATTATTATACAATTACTGCCATAATGTGGTCAACAGCATCAATGGGTTTAGCTATAGGCTGTACTAAGAAAGCATTGGAATAAATTAGTAGGTTTGTGTTTGGACATAGAGTCAAGGCTACTAATGTGTAGGCAACACAAAACAAACATAAAGGCAGACTATTCATGAGTGTTTTCCTTGATCTGGAGGTGGGGGTAGTTAGAGGCTAAAGTTCCAAAAAGAAAGGATAGCCCCTACTTTTGCATTATTGCCAAAAACATTTCCAAAGAGAGATCGGTCTCCTCTCACTCGTTATTGCATCCAGTCAAAGGCTCCGTGAAGAATGCTGAAAACAGTGCACTCGGGCCGCTTGTTGTTTCCTAGATACACTAAAGTCAGTAGCATGAGTGGTGAGAAAAGTTGACTTGATAGAAGACCGAAAGTTTATTTTATTTTAATAGATACATCTCGAAGAGCAGCACTGAATCTTAAGTCCGGTTTTCAAAAGAGCATGTAGCATACAAGAGACTGACTGTTGTGTTACAGACAATATGCGCACATAAATCGTTTCGCTCTCCCTCGAACTTGCAGTTTTCCGTAACTATTGTATTTTAACTGCCTTTGCCTAACCGACTACTATTTACACTCAAGAAACCCGCCTTAAAAACCCAGACGACGTTTTAATTGCATCGCCTCTTCTTCATAGCTCGAGACTCAAGGGCTCTGAAATTTGAATTCCTGAACCGTTCGCCGTTGGGAGCTGTGGAGACACAAGCAGATAAATCCCATGTTTGACTGCCATCTTTAGGGGGCCTGGGTAACTGTCCACAAGGGGACATTTTTAGAGGAGACGTCATACAACATTCAAGAAAGACATGGAGGATCGTCTCGCTTTTTCCGCACACAAATGTCTTTTAAAGGGTGCAATCATTATTTCCTTTGGTAGGCTAATCTATTCCTGCAAATTCTAGAACAAGCGATAATTAAAAATATTTAAAACAAATGTCAACGTTGCACAATATCGTTTCATTTTTGTTAAAATGGTAACAGCCCCATTAAATAGTTTTAGATGTTTGTTTTCCCCAAAGCTTTTTCTTATCGCTGACTGAATAATTGCTAAATAGTTTTCTGGATGACAATAAGGTAGCACAGGGCTGGAGTGTATGATTTAAATAAGAGTCGGAGGTGCTTTTCATAATGTTATTAAAATTAGTTTGTCTTTTAAATAATTGGGAAGAGTGTCAAATAGCATGCACACCATCAACATTCTCTCTTTCTTTCTCAAACACAGACACGCACACAAACACAGTGACCGCGAAGTGAACTGTCAATGTAATGGATGGAGGAGAAATGTGTTCCAGAACTGTGGAGGTGCCCGAACAGGCCTGTCTTCCTACCATAACAACAGAGCCGGGCTGCAACGGTCCCACCGGTCTGTCATTCCTGTTCTATAGATAAAATGCTTTTGGTTCCTTTCGCAAAGTTACACAAGCATCTGCATGTCACAAATTGTATTGCTTGTGCCTACGCTCAGACAAAACTCCTTGGCAATGCAGTGTAATCCATACAACCATCTATGAATAGACAAATATGTTCTTATCCATGCTCAAACTAGTCATGTTTGATTAATCTAGGTTAGGTTTAGACTATACAATACCCATTAAGGTTTTTTAAAGAATATATATATATATATATTAGTTTACAATAATATTTCAAACAAGTAGTAGGCCTAGCCTATAGATGCGTAATATTAATATAGCCTAGGCCTACTGTGATATAGGCTATTAAATATGAAAATACATGTTTTTAGGAGCCTTCGCCAATTATGTTGCATAGTTCAAATATATAGGCTAATAAAAGTCATATTTGTAATGTAGCTATTGAATTGAATGTAATGGAATTCATTTGCTTTTTTTTCTAAAACTATTAAATATATCAGCATAAAAGAGCAGAACGCAGAGCCTATAATTAAAAGCTGTATATGCTAATTTAAATGACATCCTCTACTGATTAGTATTTGCGTTTCCAAAGTCTTTACTTGAAATGAAAAAGTTGCTTATGTTTCTGGGCCAAACGGAGAGGACGGTGTCTTTTCAACCAAGAAATAAATTGCATTCGAGGCAAATCAAGAGTGTCTTATTCGTTGATAGTAATATATCCAATAAAAAGGACTCCATGTAGACAACGATGAATAGGCTATTCATGTGGATATACGCTCTCTGTGTAGTAAATAACATTTTAAAAAAACAGCCTAGGACCTGCACGTCAATGGGCTACTAATATAGGTCTAGGACCACTGTTGATGAGATTAATATAGGCAGATGATAACCTATTAGGGTATGCTCTGGCATCAAGCTACACAACAACAGCTCCCAGTCTCAACCTCAAACTTCACCGTTAGACCTTCAAAGGTCGTGTGGCAGCTGGTTTAGAAACAAAAGAAGGAAAGGGGGGAGAAAAAAGTCTGTAGGGAGAAAGAAAAAGAGAAGAGAAGGACTGTTCAGCTCCGAGCTGGAGCCATTTTGGATGTCATCTGTTTCCTTGGCGACTGGGCCCGGCCCTCAAAAGCCCCTTGGGCGCGCGGATTGTTTGAGAGAAGCCCGCTATTTTCTGCGCTATCATTTATCACTGTCACCACATAATGATTCCCCTCGCAGCTCCTTATTGATGTTTGTAATTGCATTATCTCATAAGGGGGATGATCAATGGAGCCGAGCAGAGCATCGCAGGGTCAGGAGATGCCGGATTGCTGTTTGTCCATTTAATACAACAGGCGCTCATTATCCGTCCAAGGCTGCATCTTGTAACGCACTCAAGCAGGATTTCGCCTGCTCTCCACTGAGATTTCACAGAGAATCTCGTTTCATTTGTTTAACCCCAAGACACCGTTGATAAAATTTACAAATACAAGAGAGACTGAAACAGGGAGTAAAAATAACACGATTACGCACGTGGAGATGTGTTGGAAGATTGAGCAAATACATTTCCAAAGTTAAGGGTGTCTTTTGAAATGGGTCGAGGGTTGGATAAGGCAGTAAACCGTCTGAGCTGGTTAAGTATTAAACGTTTACCCTAAAGAGTCAAATGGCCAGGAAGACAGAGAACACAAGTAAATGACTTGATAAGAAAATTGTGGTGTTAGCTCTATTTTCGATCAATCTGACAGGTCAATTGATATTCCTCAACGAGGTAGGCTATGTTATTGCTCTAAAGTTTCTAAAGAAATGTCCATAACAAGGCTAAGCTTGGTAGAACCATAATAGCTGTTGACATCCACGTAGAGAAAATGAAGTCATAATATCATATTTCAGAATCCAGAGAGACTTTGTGTTCAGCCCTATACCCCTCTCTCCAAAGGACCATAAGGAATACCGACATGTTACTCCGTTGTGAATAACAAGCACACTCTCTCTCTCTCTCTCTCTCTCTCTCTCTCTCTCTCTCTCTCTCTCTCTCTCTCTCTCTCTCTCTCTCTCTCTCTCTCTCTCTCTCTCTCCTTCTGTAGGCTTCGTGTGATTTCCTTACAGAATTATTGGTCTTACGCAAGATAAAATTGTATATTTATGTTTTTAAGATGATATGTTGTTTGAAGAGTTATGCATGTATTTAATGAAGAACATTGATATAGCAGAAAACCACTTGATTGGGATGTTATCCCTGTCTGAGTATATTCCGTTAAAATCTGATTCGTGCAACAACGAAAGAATATTCTTTAAATGCATTTCTGTAGGCCTACCTGTATCTTTTCTTTTTAACAATAGCCTACTGTTTTTTATAACATATATATTATTTGTGACTAACAAAACAAAACAAAAAACGTTTGTTTGGTTTCATAATTTTACGTTATGTCAAATGCATCAATTAATGGCATTTTGTAAATATTACCCATGCATGTCCTAAGCGTGCAGCTCGTCTCCGGCTCACAAGGAGCCCTGTCAACAGTTATGCATGTGGATGTGTGGGGGAGAGGTTGGAGACGTGAGTGCCGGTGTGTGCTAGTTCGTGCTAGCCACAGATGCAGTGTTTCTATGGAGATCATTATTCTCTAGCAAGTAAATCGAGGTCAACCCTTTTATTTCATGCGCTGCGTTTGTTGTTAAAGCTTTTTCTTCAACATTACATTTTGAAAACCTTTACGCATACGTAGCCTAACATTATAGGCCTTTTCCTTAGCCAAATAAATTCAAAAACAAAATGTGCTGCTGCGGTTCACTGACAATAGCGTCCCAATACGAACTAAATAATAACCAATGAGTCTGGTACTATGGGGCCATCACGACAAACAAATAGGCTATTGGAAAAACTGTAGCATCTGCATCGCTCTCTCACTCTCTTTCTCAGGCGTGCTCTCTCTGGCTGCCTCTTCTCTCGCAGAAGTAAAGGAAGGTCACCTTGGCAGTGGATACCAAAAGGCAAGGCCATGGGAGCCGGGGAGAGGGGCACCTCAGATATCAGACGCGAGAAGTGCGCGCCAGGTCGACTTCTGCTCACCTGGTGAGACCGAATCCAATAATAGCGACGACCGTGTTAGCCTTTAATGAGAGCCCCCCTCGACCCCCACCTGCTCCCGGGGATAATACCGACAGTCCCAATGAATACCAAAACGCACTCAGCATCATCTTCCCTCTCGTCTTTCTCCGGTTATAAGTATTATGTTTCACATTGTACAATAAGTACTTATGTTCGCGCTTGCTTTGATCCTGGCGCGCCTGGAGAAAGCACCTGACAGTGAACTATGACGCAACTCTGGTGAGACAGAAAACAAACCCCGCAGTCGAGGACATTAGACAGTGCCTTCACACACTGTCTCTTTGAGTCCCTTCCCAGGTGTGAGATTGGAATGAGATTAGAAACGTTAAGGCTCCAAAAATTATAGAATCCCTTCTAGATGGTTTGTGCATAAAATGTCAACCAAAACACCCACCTTTCTTTGTCACAAATGACATCATAAAAGCACTGAATATTAGCTATAGACAATAATTAGCTTAAATTTATACAAATCAAACAATTCATCATAATAAATCACGGTAGCTAAAGCCTACCCTTTTCTTTTATATTTTTATTTTTATTAGGCTATATGTGTGTTATTATCATGCACTCTATGAGTTACATATCCTAGAAAAAAAACCTGCTATTATATCTTGAAACTTGGTCATGGTGGAAAATATAGGTTGGTCAGCGGCTTCTTTTCAAATTTGAATACTTCGCCCTTAGGCCTATGGGCCCAGATCGTTTTAATCTGTCTGTCCTAAAATGAACATGGACCTACAGCTCAAACTTCATTCATTGTACTGAAGGTTAAAAACTACTGGAGTAGGAATGACCTCCAAAAGTAAACACTGGCAACGCAAGTTGAGACAGGACGCAGGAGTGCGGCATTCCAGCCATAACACAACATGATAAACTGGAGGCCTGAAGCCACCTATTCTGTTCGTTTGCATTTACTTACAATCTCCACCTACGCTGACCCATTCGATAGACTAACTTTATGAAAACTAAACTAATAATTTAACTTCATCTTGTGCTATGGGGGAAATGGTATCAAATTTTACATTAAAACAATTCATTTTTGAGAATGTAAGTCGACTGCAACTTTTATTAAGCTGCCAGGGAATCAGAAATGTTGTTAGGCTAACTGAAGAAAACAGTAGAAATGATAGTTATGTGGTGTGATGCAACTGTCTTTCACGTTTTAACATGCCACGTGAATGTAAATGTGTGTGACCTCCAGTAGGCTACGGGACATCGTTGAGCCTAGACTTGTTTGCATTGAGCAACGTTAAGGCTAGAAAATGGAAACACAATCTCCAACACAGGCCCTACATTCCTTATATTTATCAAATTGGGACCGTCCCACCATCTCCAGGCATTAGTGATTCAACAATACAATTGCAGCGAGAACGTCGTATGTTCTCACCTTGTCAGTTTGCGACGCCGTACTTCAGGCGCGCACGTGTTAATCAATTCAGCAGACTTCCCCGCCATTGTTATTCGTTGTGGATCATTTCGACAGCAATTTAAATGCATATCAGCGAGAGCATTGTTTGTAAAAAAAAAAAAAAAGAAAAGCTGATTCGGTATCAACTTTTCAGAGACTTGCTGAACTGTGCTTTATCGTTTTTAACTTCTACGTTTGACTTCTGTATTGTTAGGTAACTTATGTGCTCTTATTGTCCTGATTAAGTTCTCAGTTAGCATATTAAATCATACATGATCTTTTATCTTTCATGTTCGTGTAGAGTCTGATGAGAAAATAAAGTGCACAGACATTCATTGCATCCATTACAATGTATAAACTACAAACTTCAACTATCCATTTATACCTGCTGCTTGTCAACTCTGTCTCGTTGCTATTATGTAAATAACTGGAACTCTAACACAGTTTCCCTACTGTGTTATTGACACTCTTTCACCAACTGTGAATTAGGACTGTAGTCATATTCCAAAAGACTGGGGTATAAGAGTTTTAAGTCAGTCACACTTCTAGGCTACAGCTACCCTGCCAGAGTAAAGTATTTTTTTTCTCCAGTAGGCTATGCCTACAACTTGCTTCATTGTTTTTCCTTGTCTCCATCAACCTCAGAGATCGCATCGCGCAATTTCCAAAGCAAATCTTAGCCAGGGGAGCGAAGGAGGGTGCCTTAAGGTCCAGCTCCACAGAACACTCAGTGCCGTGCTATGCTTGCCTTCTGCACAATTTATGGACCATGGACAGTTTGTAAGAAGCAATGTAGTCTATCAGAGAGGCAGGCGGATTGAGCACAAGGGGGACGTTTCCACGCAGGAAGCAGTGTTTTGGAATAATACGCACCCTGATAAAGATGTTTCCCCCGTGACGTAAAACGGCGGGGAGCCCGAACGGCCACTTACTATTTCCGACCAGATATGAAGGAGGGTCTTTTGAGTCATGTTTATTTACTGTAGGTCTAATGGATGCAATAAAGTTTAAATTGTGTGTGGTTCGAATGAGTTTCTTGTTGAGTTTTAGGAACCAATACAAACAAATAAATGTAGAACAAATATGATGTTTTAATATGATGCACTCACTGTGGCTCGTTTGTGTTAAGTTATGAAGTTAATTAAAAACAGCAAAATAAAAACACAAAGCTAACTCAGGTAAATTTATCGTGACCATAAAGCAATACAAACACATTTTGTATGTCTAGGCCCAACTAAAAAGCCATGAAAACAGTTATTGTCAGTACTTTAAACAGCAGATTCCCTTGGAACATGACCCACTTGTAATATGACACCACATCAATTGTTATGCCTGTCAAGTTGCAGACATACGTTAAAATACTCCTTCTTTTGAACTCCAAATGAGACTCAACTGCTAATGCAGCAACACTTAATGGAAGCCACAAGAATGATTGATAAAAGAACACCCTATCTAACTTTTATAACTTCACAGCTGTCAGGGGTTGGAGTCAGAAGGACAGCTTGTTATGCAAATGTCTGACGTGGCCAAGTAACAATAACAGGCAGGACAGAATCTGACATCAATGAAGACACCGCTTGTCTTCTTGGACACTTTCTCTTGTTGCGTTTGCAGTGCATTTGCATGTGTGTGTGTGCATGCGACAGAGAGGGAGAGAGAGATGAAATATGGGGTTATTTTTCATCCATGTGTGACATAGTTGAGTTTAGTGTTTAATGTAACTTGGGGGGATGTTTGAATCCAATTGTGGATACACTAAGAGCTTGAAACAGAATGCCTAAATAGTGAAAGAGCTCTAAGATATAAACCAACTAGCTTTGTTTTCGTGTTCGGTGGCTGGCCATGTCAATGAAATATCCGCTGAGATAAGAGACACTATCCCAAGACTGTACATTTCACAGAAAGCTTTTAGCGGTGAACAGAAGAGGGTATTGTTAAGCAGTGTGATAGATGAATTGTAGGAATGTTTGTGTTAGCCACTAAAGCACTGTTAAATGTATTAGGGTTAAGATAAGCAGGGTCCCAGTCAGCAAATGGAACGAACACCAATGACAATTTCAAGGTAAATAATAAGCACCTATGTGAGTGGGTAACCTGAGTGGCACCTTTCAGGTGGTGGTGTGAAATGACTTGGTGCATGAGTGTGTGTGTGTCCACTGATGTACCACAATTCTGTGGAAGATTGGAGCACAGGGCCAGTTATATAATATACTGTATATAGGAACCTAGTCTTTACAAAACCTCACCAGCAACATCCCGATGTCTGATGATCCAGCCAGTGTCCCCAGGAAGGCCATCTCAAAATGTATAGTCTACAGTCTTCAGCATGCGAATAGCTAGAATGTATTTCAAATCCTGACTTAATGTAAATCCTTGTACTAATGAAATTGTACCAATTTCACGGTGCTATGAAATTGTACCAATTTCATTAGCGGCATCGGCTCCTATGCTCAAGCTAAAGACTCACAATATGCGCACATTGCAGTAAATGACTAATTTGAACTGTGCTAGTATACTCAACATATTGTACTTAGATGCAAGACACTGTATTGGCAGAGCATTGCTGTTGGTATAACCTTGGTATAACCTCAGGATAGCAGGCTTTCTTTTTTAAAGCGTTCTACATTGCTGTCAAAATGGAATGACTGAACCTCTTCAATGCACCCTGTCTAAATGCTTCTCTCTCACCACGACTAGTAGTCCAGACCAAGGCTCTGTTCTTCGCCACAGCCGGTAACTTAACAGATGAATTGTGGTTGAGCGTTAAACTGTACTCAAGCCACAGTCAATGTTTATGTCTACCAATCAAGTGCAATGTGTTTATCTTATATGGTATTGTAGGGGTTCTGTCTTTCTAAAACATGCCAGACAGGGACAATTGATGGGGCGGGGCTGCATCTGCAAAAGTTAAAAAAAGAAATACTAATGTCTAGATTTAGTTGGAAATGCAAAACGTGGTGCAAAAGGGGGGAAGGTGTACTGATAAGGATGGAAAACTTGGAGATTGAATGTAAAAATTGAACGAAATTAGAACATACTGTTGTGTAATTGAGAATGTAACTGCACCACAGTCACCTGTGAGAAAAAGAACACCTGGAGTATAGCTTCTGATATGATATGTCCCAAGGAAGTCTACTCAGTGCCACCTTCGACATCCCTTGAAATGGAATCTTACAGGGACCAAACTAAAGAAGTTCTGAGATTTGTCTACTTTTTCTTTCTTTCTTTTTCTCTTTCTTTTTCTCTTTCTTTTTTTCTTTCTCTTTCCTTTCCCTCTGTCTGTATACACACACGATCATGTGTGTGAGTGACCCCAGTTTGTGTGCTTATGTGTGTGTGTGCAGATTAAGGGAAGAGATTAGGCTTCTTCTCCCTGCCCTTGCCCCATTGGCAACTTGAGCCTCTTTGTGGGGAAGTTTGGGGACCCAAACGGTTTTGTCCTTGTAACCACATGTGAGTGCAAAGCAAACAGACATTTAATCCTGATGGACAGAAGGACTTGACATCAATTTGTCTCCGGGGTGGAGACCCAAGGCCCTGCACGGCCAGTTCCCCCTGGCCTCTCCCTCCTTCTCCTCCCTTTCGTCCCCCTTCTCTCTTTTGTCTTCCTCATTTTGGATTAAAGCTGGAGTTGTGTAGGACCACCTCCTCCATGGCCATTCCTCTCCTCTCCAATTTTTCTCCATTCATAGTTAGACTGTGTAACTGTGTGGCTTCAAGGCTGCTTTGAAACTCACACTTTGGAAAGC
Source organism: Osmerus mordax (assembly GCF_038355195.1). Lineage (NCBI taxonomy): Eukaryota > Metazoa > Chordata > Actinopteri > Osmeriformes > Osmeridae > Osmerus > Osmerus mordax. The sequence goes on along the minus strand of NC_090054.1, from coordinate 13,411,708 downwards.
AGACAAGGAAATGGGATGTGAACACTTTAGAAAAACGTTTTAAATTAATTAATCATAAAAAATATATTATATAGTAGGCAGTGTTTGTAGATCTTGTACATTTCTGGCATACACTTGGTTACCTAAGCCCCAAAAAATGTAGATTCAGCAAATAATGAAAAAATAAATAAAAAGTTGCATTATACAGTACTAGTGAAAGGTAAATAAATCAACCACCCAATTAACCACAAACAAGTGATGTAGATTGGAATTTTTGTGATCGAGAGACTGAGAGAGCGACAGAAAGAAATGTAGGCAGGGTCGTAGAGGCAGTATTGCATAGGTAAACCTTAGTAAACTTGTTGCTTTCTCGTACATTTCTCCTTTATTTTCCCCCCTTCTTTTCTTTCTTTCCTCCCCCCCTCCACTCTTTCAAGGTAAAAGACGACAGAGGAGAAAAAAAGGTCCAGGGGTGAAGCAGAGGACACAGTGTCTTGTAAAACATATGCACTTAATATTAGGGACATAAAACTTGTTAAATGACAAGCTATTTTGGAAAATAGAAAGAGAAATATTTATGTGTCTGGCCCTGGATAGAGTGCTGTTTTATCCCTGGATAGCGAGGACCTGCCGGGGCACAGGTAACAACTGTCAACACACTAAGGGAGCATACTGCAGGGACTGTGCGCACTCACTGTCAGATCAGACATCCATGTGTGTCCCACGTTTTGAGATGGCTATACAACGATACAGCACACAAAAATTAACAATGGTGACAGGTCCAATGTCTGGACTTGATTAAAAAAAGAAAAAAAATCCTGAAAACATTTTGCTTGGGTCTTACGTTTTAAATGCATCTGCACAGTGCTAGCTTGCTACACATTGAACACCCTCACTGATGACAAGGGGGGGAGAAATGAGAGGTGAAGAATCAAAACAGTGTCTACAAGGCGCTATGATTGAAAAGCTGCGAAAAGCAATTATGATTGGGAGAATGTGCAGGCCTCTCGTTTTAGAGGCTGGCAAGGATCGTAAATCGTGTGGCGGTTTCTGTTCGCTTTGAGTTAACCTTTCTGTGCCCCCCAGAGCTGGACTGGGATTTCCATACCCCCCTACAACTGAAGATAAGCCACATACAACCCCATACATTTACATTGCCAGAACAACACCACTGTGTATTTGAACACAGTTCTAGTACGAAAAGCACTTCAACACTTTGAACCATACAACCACGTAAGAAAACGAATGAAACAGCAGTGGGAAATGAACAATGTAGTACATTTGCAGTACCATGCCACATGATTGTATGATTGTACTCTGCACCGATGATGCAACCCTTCTCGACAACATGTCAGCTTTCAGAAATGTGGATGTTAAGAGAAGGAATCCTGTACAGTGATGGGCTGTGGTGAGCAGTGAAAGGTTTGGCTGGACAGGGCTGGTCGGCTTGGCTCTTGTACACATATTCCTCTCTGCTTGCAGTCTACTGCTGGTGTTCTGTCAATAGGCAGATGGATGACTGTTTTCAAGAAAATGTCATTCAGGCTAACACGCATCAAAGTCTGACTGAAAGGATGATTATACCCACCATATTTTAATTAGTGTTTTGATTCACTCATCCCTACCTGAATAAACCATACCCGAAGGTTTCCCCTCAATCTTCTACAATGGCTGCCGGTCGCGGGTTCAGAATTAACTGCTTTTGGCGCAGCATTTAAGTTGGAGACGCATGTGAGCAATGGTCATAAAGCATCAGTCATATGACCATTCAACATTTTACCATCTTTAACAGAGACATAAAAGAGAAATGCAAGACATTTTGACAATAAAACAAGAGGAGATTTTTAAGAGGATGTTTTAGGTCAATAGGATCAAATACAGGGATACTGAAACACACTATGGATTGTTTCAGGGCAAAGTTGGATACATTACATTTCTAGTTAGACTTTTTAAACCCACTGAGGATATTTTGGAGAAGAGGATGTACAAGAGGAACATCTGTTAAAGGCAATCTTTTTGTTCATCTAAGGCCATTTTATTCTAACCTGAACCCTAACCCATACTTGCACCACTCAATATGAATGCCTAACAATGTAACATTCTTTCAAACCTAATTAAACTCTTCGGTTGAATAGCTAGCCTTAAACATAAAAATTTAGCATAAAAGTCCAGTACTGTAGTTAACAATATTGCTATATATAGTTGATGTGCCATCATGATGTGTCCAGTAAAGATATAGAGTTGTTTGAATCATCAATAACCCCAACCGTAGCAGAAATATTTAATACATTTAACACAGTAAAAAAAGTGAGAAAAAAAAACATGTCAGAAATCAAATTGAGTACAGTTTATGGTCAAACAACTAGGTTCCAAAGTTATGTAACTACAACATATTGTTGTTCAGTTAATGTACAATTAAGTTGTGCTGAATTAATATGAATGTATGAAATGTATGTCATTTAATCTCCTCCCAGACAGTTTCAGCATGTATTTCAGCCTTCGCCTAAAGAGAATCTCTCAGATGTACCTCTTTAATGTAAACCAGCATGTACATGGAGCGAGTTACATACAGTATGGCGATTTATGGTCTATTTGATCTTGAGGGAGAAAGTGTGATGCAGTGTGAGCGTGTCGCAGTGTGTGTATGTATTTTAGCATGTTCATTGCCTAAGCATAACTCTGAAAGCCTGTTATACTCTGAGATAAAAAAATACTTCTACACACCTACCTACACTCTCTCTACACACATACACAGATTCATAAGTCTACCTTTCAAACATGGCCAAAACACTGAAAATATAGGACCTTAACATTCCAACAGGGTCAGGCAATTTATCAAATCCTCCACATTCTGGTTTCGATTACAAAGCATATTGTGAGGAGCAACTATTTTAGCAGGTTCATTTGGCGCAGTCAGGGAGGTCCAGTCTTTCGGCCTCCACGTTTCTTGCCATAGAATGCTCGGTATCATGTACTTTTGGACTAAACTTACCTCGCTATGCTAGCTTAGCTGGACCAGTGGATTTTTGAGGGTTTGGGATGCAGCACCATCAACTGAGGACAGCAATGGTTGAATTTCAGCCAATGATTGAAGAGCATCATCACACATCTGTCTCTCTGTTTCTCTCTATTTTTATATTTTGGTAATCCCTTTGTGTTTTCCTGTGTGTTTCCTTTATTCTTAGTGTGCGATGTGCAGGTACTGCTTGGTGTCTATATTTGTGTCTGTGTCTTTGTCTGCATCGTTCTCTGTCCTTGTTCTTCCCCCCTCTCTTTCCCTCTCTCTCTCTCTCTCTCTCTCTCTCTCTCTCTCTCTCTCTCTCTCTCTCTCTCTCTCTCTCTCTCTCTCTCTCTCTCTGTCTCTCTCTCTCTTTTTCTCTCTCTCCTTCTCTGCCAAACACACACATAGCTTCTATCTCTTTCCTGGCAGATAGCTATATACCTTTGTAATTCTCTGAAGCCAATGCTGACTCTTCTCCTTCTCTCACCTTTCTTCTCGCTGTCTTTCTCTTTTTCTCTCTCTCTCTTTCCCCTTCTCTCCTATTCTCCTCTCTGTGGTAGAGTGGTGATAAATCCCTTTTTTATGGCTGGAGAATTCCTCTCTCTCTGCAGGGCTGACAGCTCCCCGCGTTCTCAGGCCCTGTGTGGACCAGGCCCAGTCCTCCACCCACCTCCTCCCCCACCTCCACCTCCATCTCCATCTGGCCCTGATTACTGAGAGAGAGAGGGGGGGGGGGGCGGCAGAGAGGTAGAGAGAGACCATTACACCAGCACAACCAGGGAGAAAGACTCAGAGGCAGACTCAGAGACAGAGAGACAGAGACTTGAATCGTGAAATTCAGAGTAGATGTGGAGAGATGTAGCGAGAGATCCAAGGTGAGGATTACATGGGACAATCTGGGGGAGGATGTAAGAGAAGGCTGGAAAGGGTGGGAGGGAGGGAGAAGGGATTCAGGAGGTAAGGGGGTGAGTATGGGATATGAAGGAAGATGAGTTTGATGGGAGAAAAAAAAGAAGTGGTTTCAAGAATAATGTGGAAAGTAAGGAAAATGGGTAGAGGTTGTGTGAAGCTGAGTTTATGTTCTGGCTGGGTTGCTCTCCAGAGCTTGAGCATGGTGGATCTGGAGTGTCATTGGTGTACACAGTAGAGGTGGACACAGCCAAAAGAGATTATTTGGAGAGAGAGAAGCCAGCTTGTGCAGAGCAGTTGTGTTCATGAACCCCTCCTCTGGCACCTGCCACAGAGGATGGAAGTAGTGCCAGAACACACTTACACAACATACTCTTCTCCCCATTCGTCCAGGCTCAAGCCAAACAATGACCATTATCGTTTTTCCATAATGTTTGCATGCCCTGGAAGTGAAGGCTGTCGAGATCTGTTGTCTCTGGGCGAAAAAGTCTAAAAGAATAACAAAGTACTGTGTGTGTGTGTGTGTGTGTGTGTGTATGACACCTTAATCTGAAGGCTGACCACATTTTGAGGATACATGAATTGAACGTGTTTGGTCAGTTTCCATGAGCCTATAGTCATTGACATCAGTCCTAAATCCTTTTGTATTTTTCTTTCACGTGTTGTTTTCTTTACAGATGTGAAGGTTAGTAATATGTCCCTCATCCATCTGAGTTTGCCCAAAGCCCTCATACCTTTGTTCCAAATTCTCGTTACGAAATTCTCGTTAAGGAAACGAATGCAAAGAACAATGACAACCTGTATTACTACTTTTGAAATATAGGATTATGACCTTAGTAACAAAATAATCATGATGATTTCTTTAAATGATTACACCACAGTATGATCCAATAATGCGTTTGTGTGAGTTTGTATGTGAGATGAGACACAGGAGGATGAAGCGTAGCTCTAAGGAATAACAATACCATTAAAGACCCACTGTGGGTAATATCAATCATTGTTGCCGTTAATGTCTGCCTGGTCTATTCAGATGGCCCCCTCTCTCTTCCTAATGTCCACCCATCTGTGTGTGGACGTGTTACATTCAAAGCACTTTAATCAACAATCGCTGCATCTGGACAGGATAATGAACAACATTGTTTATACCCTCATCCCTGTATGTCGGTGATAAATGCATATGCAGCATGCTAATGATATCATTTGAAAAGAAGAAAAAAGAAACGTTTTCTGAATACGGAGGATAGACTGCGGGCTTATGTGTGTTTTCAGGTCATGATCACATTTGACAGTCAGCCAAGTGTTTATATGTAGTTGGGGATAACTGTGATAAAATTATGCAACTACTGTTTCCATCCATAATCCATGAGTGTTGCATATCAAGTAGTGTAGGCAATATGAAACAGAAGCATGTTACATATAAACTAATTTAATTTAAGGAGTCTTAAATTCATAAGATAAATATATAGAATCTGTGCGTTACTCACAATGAGAAATGTGTTCCTAACAACCTCCTTAAGCGATTATTTAAAAAAAATACACACAGTGAATTGAGTATAAAGGTGTATTCATTTTCCACTCCTGTACCATAAATATAATTGGTGTCTTAATAATATGAAAGGTCATCATATCCACAACGTTATAAACAAATTCATGAGGTATCTGGAACACGACAATCATCGACATTTGATTTTAAAATTAGAATTTGTCTTATTTTAAATGTATTCTACAACATCACCGTTAAGAAGGCTGTCATTTTTTTTAGAGCTTACCATGCAGTAAGTATAATAAACACTTTACTTATTTTCCTATTAATAATAGAAAAATCACTTTAGAACCATTTAACACATTTAGCATAAAATAACTAATAATTCAGTATCATGCACATACATGATCCCATTCAGATAAGCAACCATCAAAGTGAACATATGCAGCAACAGTTTGCATACCTGATCAGCTGATATTGGCAGTGCAACTATACCAAGCCGGATGCTTACGTTTAACCACCTCAGCGACTCTGTGGCACTGTTTCACTACCTCTGAATTAGGATTGAAGTTGATTCAGTCATAACATTCTCCCTCAATGAGGCTTGATGCCCATTTCCTGTCACTGATACCATTATCTACTTGACATCATCCCATTGGAATAGCACTGGGAGGGTGTTGCAACTCAACATGTCGCCTCAGTGGAATACAGACTTGCATTCTGAGAGTCTAGCATGTCCAGTGCTTTGACAGCCTGTGGCAGATTTCCTCTCTAAACTGTGAAAGACCCTCCTAGACAGAGCAGGAGTCCTCCCCAGCATCAGCCAGACTCATTGATAAAGACAGCCGTTCTTGGATGACACTGATAGCAATTTCAAAGCGCTTGGAAAGCTATTCGCCTGCCATTCGAGGTGGCCCTCCCTTCTTTATGACGCTGACGTGTCCTGAAAGGAATTGAGATTGAGGCCATTTAAGATAAGTTTGGGGAACTTTATTTGAGAGACTATTGAGATTGAAATGAGAATGGTTAAGTAACAGACTAGATTAAACGAGAGAGTGCGTGTTCACGTTATTTAACCCGACTTCTCAAGGTATTGCTATAGCTGGACGAGATAGTCTGTGAATATTTAAGAAATAACAGTATTTGAGGCACCAGTGGATTCCTCGTCCAATGCTTCAGCGTCACCACAGTTGTTAGGTGCAGGTGAACCCCAGAAGAACAGAAAAAAGAAAGAAAGAGAGGAATGTGTGAACAAATGGATTCATTTGGAGGCTCTCTCATCCCTTATCCTCTGCTCCTCAGCCTCTTGTGCTGTCTATTTCTTTTACTCGGTAACACACTTTTATACACGCACACACACACAAACGCACGCACAGTCCTCCCCCCACCCCACACACAAACACCCTATCTCACACACACATTTTTGTCCTTTCTCTTTGTCCAAATGAATGACACCAGTTCAGGGCCAACTGAGGATTCCTGCCTTGGTAGGTGGCATTGACAGGCGAATTATCCCCGGGCCTGCAGCAGCTGATTATCAGCGGAGAAGTCATCAGGGCTGCAGGCGCGTCCTACACCCCCTCCCTGTCACTCCCAGTCAGGGGGACGCGCTCCGCAGACTGCAGCCCAGCCCTCTTGACAGGTAATCCCAACAATAACAATTACTACCATTACTGGTGTCATAAACAATTGCCGACCCGGACCAGGGCAATAACAAAGCTTTATAATTCAGACGCCATATAAATAAATGACAACAGGTAACAAGTAATCTAGCAGAGAGGAGAGGGGAAGGCTCCTGACCAATGTGATTTGCTACAGATAAAAGAAAAGGCACATGATAGCATGAGAAGTTTACCATGTATGGGATTGTATTTAAAATGAAAACACATCTGATATAGTCATTTTTGTTTATGAGTAGAGAATCATGTGTAAATCCCATATGAAGGCCTAGCCTAATGTTGAAATATTGATGATCCAATTCTATCTGTATAGGGGTATTGATTTAGCAATTGAGAAGGTATGTTATTGTAAATCTAAGATAATCAGATATAGAAACTAAATTGATATTAAAAGACATAATTTAGATATCTTGAGGTGTAGGAGATTGGCAGTGGTCAACTTAACTTGATTGACAGTATATATATATATATCAAAAAAGGAAAATAGATAGTGAAAATTGGTAATGAATAGATTTTCATGTAGGGCAAAAATGTTTGGAGCACGACAATGTAGAACAATCCAAGATATTTATTAAATTATATTTGAGGGAAGCCTTAAATATGAGTAGTACATCCAAGATGACACATGCAGTGTTCCATATAGAAAAATTGCATGATATTAATTTGGATATTGCTAAATAAGTTACAGTTGTATAAGTTTTACACAAAACAGTGTTCCTTTGCGCACCTTTTTTGTGTGTAAACTAACTTGCAATGCATTTCTCCATGAAAACCCAACAGCTCCTCTTGCCCCCAAGCACTACAATAATTTGAAAGTCTTTAATGAGGAGAGCTGAGCAGCAATTAACACGTGCCAAAGTCGACATCATCAGGTGTCACTCTAATTTTCTCACTAAGGCTAAATGGATTTTTCCTTGCCGTTTGCTTGTTTATACTGCCTAAAGGCAACGAGAAAGAGGATTCAGCGCGCGTCTCGTCCGACTCTCGCACATTTGAGGCAGTTCGGTGATTAGTTAACGCGCCAGAGAAAATCGTGCCTCGTCCGTCGTCTCGCCTCTTTTAGTAACAGTCAAATTAGACAGCCCGGTTAACAACGCATAATTTCGGTTCCTTGCAACAACATACGAGGTAGGCTAGTGTTAAACAAGAGAACGTTTGGGTTCGATGTGCGCAAAAATGTTTGTATGAAAGTTTTTAATAATGTTGCGTTTAAGATCAGCTATTTTATTAAAAAAATAATGAAATAAAACTGACTTTTGTAGGCCTATTTTCAGGTATATTGTATGCCTGTACGAAGCCTTTTGTTAAAGGTAAATGAAATAAAACTAAAACATGTTCTATGAGAATCCTCTTTATAAGAAATAAAGATTTGTAAAAATGCATAAACGACTAAAGACCAATAGTTTAAATATTACATAGGCCTAATATTCCTAACTGTCAGAATACATTAAATGCTAAGTAAAGATGCAGCTTGCCATACAATGGAGATATTAGGATAGGAGGATACCCGTCAGTTACATTTCAAATGTAAATAAACTGGCGTATGAAATATTAATTATCTTCTTTTTATGCTTAGTAGCCCACAAGATGTGCGACATGAACTAGTACATTTAAAATGATTTCATTTATCGCAGAAATGCCAGAAAAAAGGCAGGCCTTTCTATGATAACAACGTCATGATTGTACCCTTAGTTATAAGAATTGAGGCGTATTTGTTTATTCTTTTTGTATTGTTGTTTTCACGCATTTTTTTTTACAGGGGAATTTCAGTATTTATGAGCTTCACCAATGACTTCTACTATTTCAGTGTTATTTAAGCTTTCTATCGTCATAAAAATGAATCACATGCAGAGAGCTATTGAATAAGCTTATTAAAGGACTATCATACAGATAACATCAGTAAAATGTTCAAATCTATCGATAATTGAATTATTCCTCGATTCAGGTATGTTTGCAATAATAAACGTAACTTTATTTCTTCACAGACACTAGAAGAATCACAATACATCATTGATCTGATTAATTCCCATGTTATCTGCACAAAAACACATATATGTTTGGCAAATAATAAGCAACCATGCCTGAACCACAACATGACAAATGTCAAGATTGTTTGTGTGACTAATTTACCCCCCGTTTATATCCTAATAAAACAAACAAACAAAAAAGAGTAAATACAAGTAAAAAGTAAATAAGACGATAGGTATTTCACTTCACTTGTTGATAGCATAAATAAATGCTTTTGCTACCATAGCTCTGACCTGAATTGCTCATCTTCCTTCATATAGACTCACTCAGCTGGAGATTGCTCGCGACTCAGGGTCCTTTTGGCTCGCGCATCTCATTTGCATATATTTCTCCCCAGCTGAGGCGGCCTCTGTCTCATTAAAGGCTCGTCTCGCAATCTCCCAGAATCCTGCTGGTCCCAGCCAGCTAGTACCTGCGGTGGTGGCCAAACCCACGCCAGCGTGAAAAGGAGTGAAGGGGCTAAAAGAAAAGGAGAGGAAAAAAGGGCAACAATTTCTTCACTGTGAAAACAAAAGAGGAGGGAGGAAAGAAAAAAAGCCCACAGAGAGTGAAGGGATAAATGAGCCCTCTGTGTGCGCTCTCTTTCTCTCTCTCTCTCTCTCTCTCTCTCTCTCTCTCTCTCTCTCTCTCTCTCTCTCTCTCTCTCTCTCTCTCTCTCTCTCTCTCTCTCTCTCTCTCTCTCTCTCTCCCTCTCTCCCCCTCTCTCTCCCTCTCTCCCCTCTCTCCCCCTCTCTCTCTCTGAAGAACCGGGCTCCATTTTGTGTTAAGCAGCCACCCTGTCATGACAGATACCTCCCAGGGTCAGGGGTCAAAGTTGAGATGAGGGTCAGCTGTAACACAACATGCAAGGCTGGATACTTCTCCACCACTGGTCGGGGCGAGGAGTCGTCTTTACCAAAAGGGGCAAAACAAGGGGCACAAAAGTTGATGAACTATTGTATCTTTAAAAGTTTGGTATGTGTACCATGTATGTACACATAAAATGTATGTACACATTTGACATGTGTGCATACATGTACATATGTCTGTACTGTACATAGTCTGGGGCCCAAAAATAGAAAAGGGAATTATGAACTGGAAGTGGAACATCAAACAATAAACAGTCCATTAAGTTGCGGGGATCTGTGACTGAATGGTGATATTGGGGGGTGCGCAGGAATGATGGGAGTTTATTTAAAGCATGACGACCCCTTGGCCAGAGGCTGCTTCAGCACAGGGATGAATAAAATTTTAATGGCTCATAAAACACAGCGACTCTTCTCTGTGCGGTTTCCCCGGCATTATTCCTTCTCCCAGCCAGCAGCCAATCTCCTCGCTTGGTCTCCCCACAGTCAAAGAGCTGTTGTGGGGTTGCCTTTGAGCTAGAGAGGGGCCATAAGGAAAGGAGGAGAGAGGGGAGAGGAGAAGAGAGATGGACAGAGAAAAGGGGAAGGCGGAGTTGTCGGGATTTTGTACACTTTGTATGTATGCTTCGCAAGGGTGAATATTTTCCTCCTTCCTCCCTATATGGTTTTCGGAGTCTGGCTACCTTTAATCTCCTGGTTCGTTCCATGCCCTGTGAGTAGTACACAATGCCTACCCCTCCCCTCCACTGACATGCACCATTTGCTGTGTTGGAAATGGGCCTGTGACAATTTGAAGCCGGGGTGTCAATCCACACACCAACCGCCATGGCGACCGAGCGAGCCTTGGGGGCTGGGATATGTAAACACGCATCTGTTGTCTTATTTAATGCTCAGTCTCTTAACCTGGTGCTAGAACCCTGTGAACGGTGTGCAGGGTTACTCCCATAGGACCTGATGGGGAGACGTGCATGCTGTAGGAGTGATAAATAAACCTGCAAAACCAATCTAACATCACCAGTTTAATAAGGAGGTTTTGTTGTTGATTTTGTGTATCCTGGCAATTTATCTAGCCAAATCGTATTTTTTGTATTATTTTTTTTTTACAATTGTCCAAAATGCAAAGGCCTTAACTGTGGATGTGTGTTTGCTTGTGTTTCTGACAGTGTGTGTGTATTTGTTCTGTGTGTGTGTGTGTGTTTGAATGTCTGCCCTGCGTGTGTGAATGTGTATGTGTGTCCAAGTCTGTCCTGTGTGTGTGTGTGTGTGTGTTACAGTTTGTGCCCCTCCCTCCCCTGTGTTCCTTACTCAGCTCAGTGGGTGTCATTCTCAGGTCATGAGACTGTAAATATACACAGAGAGACGTTCTACCCATAAATCACTGGGCCAGGGCAAGGCAGGCCTCTCTTTCACCCTGCCCCGGCTCTATCCAGGAGAGCAGGGTTAGAGAACCAACAGCTCAAACATGAGAGAAACCCACTGGGGCCCAAACAGTCAACTGTTTGAGAATTTGGTCAGATTACATAACATTTCAACTATCCATGTTCTTCTTCCATGTTTTCTCCTAAATTAACTTAAATTGGTATTTCATTTTCATATTCAACTGAGACCATAAATGGTGTTGTGCTTTGTTAGAGTTCAGCAGGCAATAGTCCCTTTTGCCCTGGAAATGACTCAATTAGAAAAGAAAGACAGCAATCTTTATTTGTTTAAATGTTTCATATGTTTGAACACATATTATATATTATAAAAAACATATTAACAGTATACCCATAATAATAATTGTTCACTGTCATGAAAGAGAGAGGGCTGAGCTGGCCACATCAACTGCTAAAAAGCATTTCATTAGATTAATTGCCGTAATATGCAATTTACAGTGAAGTTCATTATGTTCTTTCTGTAGAATTGCCATTGAGATCTGGAAAAATGTGCTACTGTTTCTCCAGCCATTCCACATCACTTGGTGTTTGAAGAGAAAGATGTATATTTGAATAATAACATGTTCTTTGAACTAAGGTTTTTCTGAGAGAGTGCTATGGTTCCAGGTGTTGAGAGTTGAGTTGTAAAATGTGACACTGTTTTCAAACTCATAATTCTCACATTTCTAAGGAATGTCAAGGAATTTCTAAGGTGCCCAAGGCAAATATTAAAATCTGTATATTGAAAAATCTTCATCCATGTAAAACTGAGTTTTCAATTCAGTGCTCAATTCAGAGAGTAAAAAATGGGCCACATTTATTTTTTCACTGAGAGATCCAATGAATTGTTTTGGAATGAATGAAAATTCTCACAATAAGACTATGTGGCAGTGTAATTGTTGCATTCTAACTATGTGGATTTATGATTGAAGTCTTTTATGATTTGATATTGTCCATTATGTTGAGGTATTGTGAATTTCAGGTGTGTGTGCCTCTTTTGTATATGTGTTTTGCATCTTTGTTTTGTCTGTAATTATTGACAATGTTTGCTTTTGTTTCCATAAATAATAGATTCAGGGTTTATTGAGGTAACAGTACCAATTTTAAATGAATTGGCAACTCTCTAATGTCTTGAACTTGTTTGTGCTAACAGGAAAATGGTTATTTACAGCTCTGATGTTTTCTTAGATTGAAAAATTAAATTTTACATTTGCTAATTTTAAACTTTCGAACACAACACAGGCTTTGGAGACGACTTAAAACCAAGTAAAGCTGATTTGTACACATTAAGCTCTGATTGTGTTTATGAGACAGATACCTTTAGGTTATTTAGGCAAAAGCATACCCCATTACACATGACTCAGGTTCTAGGACAGCCTCTCAATGACCTAGCTGCAGCATTGTTGCTGTACAAATACCTGACTTCGAACAAGAGAGGGGTTAGTTCACTATTGGTCTCTGCTCACTTGTTTCTCTCCTTTCAACCTGTTCTGAAGTCTATAATCAATGTAACAATGTTCAGCGTATCTGAATATCAATGGAAGACGACAGCTCGAGGTGGGTTGTTTTTTTAAAGCCAAATCAGCAAAAGAAACACAGGTCTTTTAGCATCGCTGGCGTACGAAGTCACACCTTCCTATGTGGTTTAGTGTGTTGAACATATTCATGAGTTTGCATTATATTGACGCAATTAGCAGGGTTGCTGCACCGTATTGAGTGCATGTGAAAAGAGAAAGGGGTTAGGAGAGGTGAGAGAGAGAGAGAAGGAGTGAGAGAGAGAGAGATACAGAGAGTGAGGTCATGGGGAAGTAATTCTTGAGGGAATGTAGCATATTACAAGACCCTCCACACCTGTAAGTGTAGTTGAAATGATCACGTACACCCCTGCAGCTTCTGTTTTCTTTCCTAACAGGAAATCACTAGACACTGTATAATTAAAATGTCCATTAGGCAGTCTCCGACTGAACTACGAAATGTCCCTTCTGTCATGCTGGCTGCTTCAAAAGCCTCCAGTGGTTTTAGCACACTTCAATCACATCTCTAATTGTAATTTAGCTCCGGACAAGACATCGCAGGTACTAAGTTCTTGTATGTCATAGTCTTTTACTTTTTGTTGGGTTTTTGTTTGTCATATTAAAGGGTTTTGAGAAACGACTATCGCGTCATATCTTTACCATAAAATGTGTTTGTTGCTGCAAATCGTCCTGTGCCAACTTAAAAGGAAGCCAAGCTTGTCTTACTGTTATCAAACCATAACTCATGAAACATTGGACCATTTTTCATCTTTAATCCTGCTTCCTCTGGCTTCTTGTTGACAGTTTCCTCACATTTAACCGTCACCATGGTTCAATGGTTAAACACAGACACACATGCAGCACACATGCACACACACACACACACACACACACACACACACACACACACACACACACAGACACACACAAGTGCACACCACACAAACTTCTTGAATAACACTATCTTCAAGCTAGTCTGAAAAAAGGAGTGAGAGCCCTTCTAGTCTCTTCAAAGTGAGCTTCTCAGCCCAGATAAGTGAGAGTCAAAGGTGAACGAACAAGCAAAGGGTCATGGCACATTAACATGAGGATAATGGAAGGGAAAGGCACCAATCACAAAGAGGAGAGCAATCTCTGAGACCTGCGACAAGGCTCGGTTTTAATCAGTGAACCTATGGAAGAGACTGTCGCTTTAGGGCTGGAAATGACTTCATTAGAAAAAGGACACCACGCTTTCTTCAATTACGGCCTTTTCAAATGTGAACAAGATCACAAAATAATGTTGTTTTTTAGGGAAACTTTACTTACTTTTCTTTCTTTGTTTGAATCTGTAACCTCGGTGTTGTAGGGCAGTGGAACGTATCAGCTTCTGGTGCAGTTCTATAGTTCTAGGCAATACACTGGGAGGGTCATTACACATGCCCTTTACCCTCCCTGTGCAGCCAGAGGTGAACTGACATGGGTCAGGTCTTGCTTGGCCGGCACTTCAGATGGGGGTGGAGGGCTGAAAATGACTCTTAATTGTACTTTTATACAGTTAGTGGGATTTGGGTTTGCTAAGCACATTCGTTTAAATGACAGTAAAATGGTATAGGTTTGAATATCAAAGTGGACATTGGTGTTTATACGTGAAACCTTGCCTAAATGTGGGCCTGCATACATTGGTGAAAGGAACCACCGAAGGCAAACGTGCGCCCCTCAGACAGCGAAGGCTCCAGACTGGTCACTTGTCTATGCAGACGCGAGGAGAGTCAAAATAATGAATTTTAATCATGCCCTCTCTACTCAAATTACCACACAGTTACCCACGTCGCTCGCTGTGTGTGTAGAGCTCAGAAACGTCAGCACATGTGCACACTCACAGAAAAGAAACAAAACTGAGAAACCTACACTTCAAGTCTCCCCAATGCGCCCACACACACTCAGTCACACACAGACATAAAGTCACACACACACACACCGGAAACACAAACAGACATACAGTGTCACATTCACACACGTGTATACACTCACTTAGCTCTTTCACACACACCTCCTCCACGACCCAAAACACACATACACAAACACACACACACACACACACTCTGGCCATAATTAGCTGTGGGTCCATGCATGAGTGACCATGTGGTGAGCAGCAGAGTGGACAGTGAAGAGAGGTCATGCTAATGCAGAGAGACTGCTGTCGTCACCACCGTGGGTGACTGGCATGTGGGACAGGGAGGACCCCTCACTAATTAGGAATCTCCATATAGTGTGTGTGTGTGTTTGCATGTGTGTGTGTGTGTGTGTGTGTATATTTGAGAGAGAAAGAGAGAATGAAAGTGAAAGTGAGTGTGTCTGAGAAAGGGTTTATCTGCTCATGTGTGCCTGTGTGTGTGTGTGTGTGTGCATGTGTGTGTGTGAGTGTGTGTGTGTGTGTGTTCGAGACAAAGGATAAGTCCATCATCGCTACATGTCTTGATGGCTTGATGACACGAGCAGTCTGCTAAGAAAAAAAATATTTGGCCATGTGCATATTAGATCAGAGCTCATTAGCATATTTTAGACAGTTTGGCTGCAGTTTAGTTCTCAAAGGAACAAACTGAGAAGACAAAATAAATAAACAACTGAAAAACTTGACTGTTTAATATATATCATTAATATTTCAAATGAACTGTTTAGTAGTGTCTATTTTTAACAACTAAATCTAGAGTTGATTTTTGATGGAAGCATGTTAATATGTGTTTAGGCCATTTGAAACAACAAAATATTTCATAGTAGTCCTAGAGACATGTGTATGACGTTGACAATCAGATAACCACAATACCAAAATGCATATAAAATGTAAAAAATTATATAGTGGAACAAAATATCAATACATCAGCTCTTAGCATACAGACTGTGTCATCCTGTATCTTAATGGAGTCAACTTTTTATCTCACTGTCTGTCTGGCTAGGACAGAGGGGGTGGTAATATTCTCATGTAAATCTAAAACAAGGCCAAAGAGCACCCGGGCGCATGCACACGCTCTTTTGTTCTTCTCCAGTCAGACACAGTCACCCAGAAACCTTGTGGTCCCCATGTTAGAACACTCACACTGGCCCCTGAGTTGGAGCTGTTGTTGATGTATGTGTGACTAAGGGTGTGTGTGGAGGGGGCAGGGGGACGCAACATTATGACTGATGACCCTCCCCTGCTGGGGGCTGAGGAGGAGAAGAATGGGGGGGGGGTCACACCAGGGGGGTCAGTGAGGCACTGAAAGAGCTGAAGGGCCAGTGTGGGATATGTGTGTGCGGTGAGTGTGTGCTTGTGAGCAGGACAGTCGAGACACAAGCATTGTCAGAGGAGTCAGCAGGACTCCCAGCCTCCAGCCCCCACCCAGGACTCCCAGCCTTCAGCCCCCACCCAGGACTCCCAGCCTTCAGTCCCCACCCAGAACTCCCAGCCTCCAGCCCCCACCCAGGACTCCCAGCCTTCAGCCCCCACCCAGGACTCCCAGCCTCCAGCCCCCACCCAGAACTCCCAGCCTTCAGCCCCCACCCAGGACTCCCAGCCTCCAGCCCCCACCCAGGACTCCCAGCCTTCAGCCCCCACCCAGGACTCCCAGCCTCCAGCCCCCACCCAGGACTCCCAGCCTTCAGCCCCCACGAAGGACTCCCAGCCTTCAGCCCCCACCCAAGGCACACTAGCCAGCAGAGCAGGGGCCACTATCAGCGTACACCTCCTGCTCACATGAGGAGCACATGATTACCTGGCAGATCTCCTGACAATACTGAAGCGACAGTGGATGGCAAAGTGAGAGTAACGAGATGAACGCTGTTTTACCGCAGCTAGCAGGTGAAATTGATTAATTACATATGTGGACAATACATTTCGGTTTCCACTACACATACGGCGACTTAAAAAAGATTGGCCAAATAATGTCTCATATGGTGTGAATGATCATATTACCGCAAGATGTGAGTCATTTTGAGCTGTCTTAAACATCCACAAGCTATTCAGAGAATACTCAAGGACGCATGAGGTAAGGGTACTATATGGTGCCAACTAACTTAAATACTTGAACGTGGCAGTTGTGATTAAAAATATGTTTTGATCACACCCATATGCACACATATGCACACACACAAAGACACACACTTTTGCTCTGATTCTTTCTCCAACACACATTTAAGCCCGAGCGCTCCCCCCCCCCACCCGCACACACCCACACACGAGCCAAGCTCTCTCGCACACCCGCATGGCCATTATAACCAGCATAAACAAGGATGACAAGTTGAGATTAATGAAGGTCCTGCAGTGACAGACCAATTTAATTGTCAGCTATGATGGCAGTTGAACTCTACCAGTATATTTATACAAGGTTACCACAGTGCCTTAAAACACTCCTAATTGATCATGACCAATAAGTAATTAGAAGAACTGATACAGTGTCCTTGCCTCATGTCGAAGGCATGCGATGCACAGAAGACTGTGGAGGGCTAGCGATGTACAAAGACATTTGATAGTGTGCTTCGATAGGCCATTCATTTCTCATTACAGCACAGGTTGTATGAATGTAAACTTAGACACCGGGTTCATGCCCATTATGAGCTCACAAACAAACCCATACACATACATGTATTGCATAAGCGTATGATAACATAAATTGTTTTACACTCCTAAAAAGAATGTTCACCAAGTCAGACACTACATACTACGTGTTTTACACATTAAAAGGTTGAGGACAAATATTGTCTCCAAAACGATTCCATCATTAAACAACAAACCATTTAAAAGCATTATGTATTCTTACAGACATCAAGCTGAATTAGCAACAGTGCCACGGTGCTTCTGCTGTTTCGCTTGGCAGTGTTCCCTGCCTGCAAACAGTCGAATGAGACTGTTCCCAGGAGACTCCACGTTATTGTAACCACTGTGAGCTGACGCTGCCCTTGCACTTCTGACTTGGGCTCACAGTACGTCCCCGTTTGGCAGCCCAAGGCCTGGTGCGCTGGCTCACTTGGAAGGAATTTGCAATAGAGACACAGTAAATAAATAGTGTATTCTCAAGCAATGACACCAGGAATGGACAAACCCATGGTCTTTGCGCTGAAGTGGGGGATGGAGATGTAAACTGTTGGAGTGGAGAGAAGGGAAATGTATTGTGGCTGTGTTATTCTTTTGGACAGCCACCTGGTCAAACATGGTCTATGTCTTTTTGTTCCTTTCTCCTTCAATTTGTCTTGCGTGTCACATTGTTCTGCAGTTTCTAAGGCTTTGGATGTTATTTATTTGCAGTATACCCATATTGAATATAATTAACAACCAGACATTGCCAAACCCAAGTCCAACCCAAGTCATAGAACTGTTAAAATCTCATCGTTTTTTTCATGAAAAGTGACAAAATAGAAGACTGCGGAGTACATCGTCCAATTTTCCTTGCAACTCTGCAAACAGCTCAAATGGCCCGACGGTTCTGTCGCAGCCCTCTGCAACAGTACACTGCTCAAACTTCATCTCCACTTTCCGACCTTCCCATCCCTCATCATCGCTAGTATGGCAAGCCGTTCAGGATGAAATGATACCAATGAACTGGGCACAGGTACGTGTAGCTCCACCCCCAGAGCAGAGGAAAACAAGATTTAACAGAGTTGGCCCTGTCATCCACCATGCCCATAAATGGGCATGTGTGATGCAGAGACTGAGACGGGTTCTGTTGGAGTTCCAGACTCTGGCTGACTTTGTTGATAGAACAGTAAGTCCAAAATGCAGTTTAAATCACATGCAAGTCATGACTAGCACAATATAATAAAAACTCTCAAAACTTAAAATGTCTTTGCAAAGATATACTTTTTTTGGTTTGCCTTCGTGCACAATATTGCCAGCAGAGTAATGTAAGAAATACCATGATTTTATTTATCACAGCAGATTCTGAACTTAAATCACAAATGTTTCGAGAAAAGTGCTTTGACAAGTGTAGCATATGCTTCAACACACATTTGAACAGGCAGCCATGAAGGAAGTGACATTTTCCACCCAAATATTACATTAGAGCAGTTGTGTTCCAGATGTTATGACCTTTCTGTCACTAACGTGTGGTCACATAAGGCAAAGTCGACAGATATCACCTTAGGCCCTGCGTTATCACCCTATCAACCCCCACTCTTGGCAGGACCCTTTTTTAAACCCAGACCTCTGTGACATTCTAGACAGACCCAATTACAAATTCATATATGCCAGCAGCGAGTGCGCAATGTTCGGCTTTAGCACGCGCCACTAACACAGATTTAAGGTGTCGCTCCTCACTTGCTGTTCCCCAGCTTGTCTTCAAGGCCTGCCGTTACTGTTGGCTAGGAGGCGAGCGTCTTGTCACCCGTGTCTGTCGGAAACAGAACGCGGGACAAGGGTGTGGGAGAGGAGAGGGGTGCATCCTCACAGGCTTCTCCTCACTCCTGACGCTGCAAAGACACAAGGTCTGTCACCTGCCCCCCCCCCACCCCTCCCCCACCCCCACCTACCCACACTCCATACCCAATCCCCCACCCCCTGGTTCAGACCATCTCCCTCCCCAAACTAAAGTTAAGTTGAGTTCTGGGGATGAGTAATGTCCGACATCTTGGTCTATTTTGGTGGTGCTCTGGTTTCAAGATTTCGAATGAAAAACAGTTAATTAGAAATGAATTAAACATGTGAGCGCTGTCGGTGGTTGCATGGGCGGTGGTGTTTAGTGTCAGGTAGGGGGTTCGGAGACAAAGCTAAACCCTGATGATGCTTAATAATGTATTGGGTACACATAACCCTTTTCCGAGTGCCCTTACAGCTTAAAGTTACAACGGAGCCCACCTTCGTGACGCACAGCAGCTATTTTGTGGACATGATGATTTGTGTAAGAGTGTCCACGCTGTTTCCAGGAACACAATATCAGTGGCAAGATGAGGTGGACTGGTTCCATAACTCCTAATCCTCGGTGTTAAGTACTTGGTCAGGTAGCTTGGACATTTCATCTAGATTTGACATAACCAAACAGTTTGGGCAGACGGAAATTCATCTAAATTCATAATTTTTACACTCTTATCTTAACTGGGGGGGGGGGGGGGACAATGAATTATAAACAATGGTAAAAACACTTGTAAAAAATACTTCCCCCACAAAGTCCAGTGTTATGTACTTAGGTGTCTGCAGACTGCAAATAGAGCTCATGCACAAAGGAATGTGTTAATACATCTCCTGCATCTTTTGGGTCTCCTGCATTAAAATGAGAAATAAATGAGACAAAATATCAATGAGAACCACAGGGAATGCAGTGTATGGAAATGCAGCAGAAATGGGGTCATGTTGCAACGTTAAGCATTTCTGTGTACACGAAGAGTGTACAAAACCTCTAGTGGAACCCCATTTGAACAGTCTGTTCATCAAAACATTTAAATGTATCACAAATTATCCTTTGAGATACATTTCTAATGTGGTATTAAGAAAACTTGGGCAATGGTGCCAATTGGGATTTTGCACATAAACACATAAAAAAATCCACATAGAAAACAACTGAATGAAAAATCTGAAGGAAATAAAGTAAGCAAATGCGTGCAGAGTGGTGTGTTCATGAGTTAAATTACAGTACCGGTACATGTGTTTTTGTGAGACTTCAAAAATAGTTATCAGCCTATGAATGTGATCTTCCTTCAAAAAGATGTTTAAGCTCTAAGCTACATACAGTAGCCTATATGAAACCATGCAATACTACTAAAGGTATAATTAGCCTGGCTACTGTAGAGTATATGCAGACACGAGGCACATTTTAAACACTTCACATTACGCTAAAGTTCGCTAGTTTCAGTTCATCGCAAACAATCGCTAAGAAAAAGCATTGACTCTGACAATGAGACAACTTGATAATTAGTTTGTATTTTTTCGCACTCTGCAACAGTGTCATCCGTTGACAGCCAGCAGGTTTGTTTTGCGAGCAGGGGTGGAAAAATGGGTAAAGTAATGAATAATGCGTTGTGGATTGACTCTCCTATCACACACACACTAATTGACTGGAGACAGTAGTTCAGACACCCACCTACACAGGTTCCCACAAAGGAGAACGCCCATTCATGAGTGTGAGCATTTACATTTTGCGTTGATTTGTAGGTCTCTAAGTGTAGTGTACGGTTGTATTAAGGTGTGTGTTCAAGGACTAGTGACTGATTGAGTGTGTGTGTGTGTGCGTGATTGGAAGGTATAGGCTACACGGAAAATGTTTGTGAAGAAATATCTGCTAATTAACATTTACGTGTGTGAATGTGAGGGAGTGTACATGTGTGAGCGTGTTTGTGTGTGCAGGCATGTGTGCCAACCTTGTGGTGCGAACCATCTAACCATTTCCCATCCACTCGTCACCTTGAGAGTGAAAGGTTTATCACCTTGGAAACACATCTGTAAGCACCACATCTGCCTTAGGAGATGAACAGTGGATAAAACGTATGTGTTTGTTGCAGGTTGCAAGTGTCACCAATATCCATAGCACTTTGGTGTGGAACAGGAACTAGAGAGGTGTGGGTTAAAGTTCATTTAAAATACATTTGCTGTTATGTGGTGGAGCCAATATAACTAGACTGTCACAAGTTGACGCAAAGAAAATGAATGTTTACTTGTGTACTTGTTACTAGGGAGTCAGATGGCTGAGCGGTGAGGGAGTCGGGCTAGTAATCTGAAGGTTGCCAGTTCGATTCCCGGTCATGCCAACTGACATTGTGTCCTTGGGCAAGGCACTTCACCCTACTTGCCTCGGGGGAATGTCCCTGTACTTACTGTAAGTCGCTCTGGATAAGAGCGTCTGCTAAATGACTATTATTTTATTTTGTGTAAGATAATTCTGCTAAGAGTATCATCCTTAGGAAGAAAAATCTGTACTAGAAGTAAAAAAAAACACTTTTCTGTTTTCACTTTAAACTGAAGCCAGCAGGTAGGGCATAGGTTGAGCGAATGCTAGTCTTTCCACTTGAGACACTTCTCTAGTGTGCTCTATATTTGGACTGGTCTAAGATCTCTCTGAAAGGGTCATATTTGGAAGGAAGCATAAAAGACTCATCGAATCCAAGCCTGCCAAAAAAAAACAAAAAAAACACACCCTTCTCAAATCCTCACTCTCTCACAGGGTCCGCAGCCAAACCTGAAATCTGAGAGGCCTCCTCAGTACTCCTTTGATGCTCATCGGGGGGTTCAGGAGTTCCCAGTACTCTACGCTACCTCACCGTCTGTCTCTACCTCACCCAGTGTTCATTTACTCCCCTGGCGCGCTCCCCAGTAACCATGGCAGGGGCCCAGCACACAGCGCGAAGCCTTCCCAACTTCCTCCAACTCTGTCCGCCATTATTTGGGTTCAGGAGGCTGCACTCTCACCGCTCAGCCAAGTCCCCACAGCAGCCAAATACTAGACTCAGAACTCAGTGGTGCTCACCCTTCTTCCACAGAGTAATTTATTACGTTTAGATTAAATCTTGCGAAACTCAATATTTTAATTGAATGTTTAGAGCCAGTGCGTTTGGAGTGATAAATTTCCGTTGGCACCCTGCGTCCTGCTATCATGTTCCTGGTCCTAATTACATTTACATAAATGATGTTGGTCAGGATTATCATTCAGGTTGGGTAAGCACTATAAAGTCAGTGGAGGAGGAGTGAGGGGGAGGCTCGTGTGGTGGGGCAAGAGCATGATGAAGGCACACTGGCATCTGCTCCTGTCGTTTTTTGGTCGATGAATGTCCAGAGGTTTTTTTCAGTCTCACTGCCCCAACACACTTCACTGCTTGGGGACCCTACATTTTCCCCTGAAGTATTTACGTTACAAATGTGACTTGTTTGCTGGTACCACAGTTATACAAATACCTTGTTAGAAACATTTTAGAATGACCCATACTTAAGTGTCTGAGTTCCTTCTGTCACTTCTATCATAAGGCAAATCTGACACATTGTTTGGGTGGGCAACCATGTTTTATTTAGGTTTGGCAACTTTGGTTGGTTTGGTTGAACTATGTTGATAAAATTGAACTGTACACTTTGTAGTAAATAGTAATAGTAAATATAATTTCCACAAATTCAAGAAATCTTCAGACTTTCAAGTGAGTGTCAGTCACTTGTGAACGTGGGGTAAACAATACAGTATATGGAAAATTAGCATGGTCTTCCTTGACTCGTTTTTGAGTGTGTGTGTGTGTCTGTGTATGTGTGTTCGGACGCACTTAATATTACAGAGGAATATTTGTATGGAAAGTAAATAGTTACAGTTTAATCAATGACTTTGCAGCTTAGCTACAGTAGTAACAAAATAAACATGGATTCAAGAAAACCCACAGGTTTTGGGCGACCCAGATTTTCGCAATGATGTCAGTATTTGTACAGTGTCTGCTGAGTTTTGATTAAAAACCCTGGGTCATATATTTTCCCAAAGGGCTTCTTGAGAGGGGTAGCCTGCCTAAGACTTCTCAGAACCCTAAGATCCTATTAAGAACTGCCTTGTAAGAGCTTTCCTCCCTTTCGCTCCGGAAATGTATTCCGTAATGTCTCCTTCTTCACTTGTTTGGAATGCAGCTTTTTTCTGTCTCTCTCGCTCTCTCTCTCTCTGTCTCTCCTCCTCTCTCAATCTTTCTCTCACTCTGCCTCCATGCTGGGAAAAGTAAGTGAGAAAGAGAAAAATGATTAAATCATTTTTTCAGGGGGCCCTCTTAAAACAACACCAGTTACATCGTCAAAAGGCAATTTTGGCGCTAAGGTTACAGCCGCTGACGGGTGATCCAGGGAGCCCCTATGGTTTGGCTCGAGTCTGGGACAGCGGTTAAAATATGAGCGGGGCTGAGAGGAGCTCCTTACGGTGATTGAGGAGGGTTCCCCACTGTTTCAGGCAAACAGGAGGTTAGGCCTGACGACCGAGGCAACAGCACACAGCTTCACTGGCGAGAATAATGTCTCCCTCAGATTCCCAGGAACTAACAATGATGATTTCGATTACATTTGTGCTGCATGATTCTTTGAAGTGGTGAGGACAGTATGTGGATTGTGTAGAACTTTATTCCGATTACTTGAAGGATGCCTGGTCAGAACAGTTTGACAATTTTTGTACCTCAGAAGAGAAAATAACCTTTCAATCAAACATAGTCATAAACTGCTGAATCCACATAAATGGACCACGAAAACAATTTTCATGGATTGCAACTCTTCTTTTCATGCCATTGTCTCAGGTACAAGGCCATTCCCAGGTCCAGACTGAGGAAAACTGATATTGTAATTAACGCTCTCCTGGAAGCTCCCTGATGTTGCCTCTGAACCTTTGTTGGAATTAAGACTGTAGTGAGAATGCCAGAGGGTTCTCCTGACATTGTCTGAATGGGACGAATCAGGTTACCAATAGTTCCACCAGGCTCATCCCAAAGGTCCTCCCCCCTCCCTTATGTAGCCCAATACAGGTAAAGCATCAACAAACCACTTCATGACATCGAGGCACTGAGTGCTGTCATTGTCAAACGTGAACTGGTGAGGGGTTAAGTGTTGCGTCAAAAGGCTCCTTTTTTCTTTTGTGATCTTTTTGAACTCCAGTCGGTCCCGTGAATGGATATGCGTGCTCTGTCCCCTGCCGAGGTCACTGATACGGTACTTTGGTTTCTCCTGTTAATTTGATTGGATTATGTTTTTTTTCCTTCTTTCTTGTCTTTTTCTATTGTTGTGACTTCAAAGCGGGCTTTGAGAAGGACTGGTGTGGTGAATGGCTGTCAGCGACTGACACTGTAAATATCCTCTGTCAAAAAGAAGTGCTCTCGCCCCTTGCCGTGATGTGAAGATGATCAGCCCCACCTGGGCCAGAAACATTTTGTTACCCCACACAGGTTGACCTTCACAGGTAAAACTCCCTGAAACCATGACTGTCCTCGGCCCATTATTTTACTCTGTCCACCGGACATCCCTCTTCCTATCTACAGTCACTTTTTGTCTTTGTAAGTTTATCAGTTTGTCTCTAAATGTATGCGGTCTATTGTATGTCTTTCTTCAAACTGGTTCGGTGTCCGACATGATTTAATTTAGTCAGAAGCAGTGAACAGTAGGAAAACATGGTTTGGTCAGTTAAAAGTTCAGCAGAAAGCAGGTGCCTCCTTCACAGGCCTCGTCTTGATGTCCTCTTCACTCTCATCCTTTTGTCTTCCTCCTCCTTTGCCCTGACACAACTTTCCCTTGTCACGGCATATTAAAAACGGTTTACACGTGCATGTCCCATGTGATGAATATGGATGTGACCTCTTTCTCTGGCGCCTGCCTGCCCGCCAGTCAGCCTGCCCTATCCTCTGTACCCCCCCAGGCACGAGACAGCACCTCTCAATGAGCACAGCATGCATGGGAGACAGACTGTAGTCCACATCTGAATACACACGCACTCACTTTGCAAGCACACACACACACACTCATGCTTATGCCCTTCCAAGCACTCACACATGCAGACAACAACACACACACACACAAACTCCGGCCCACAAATATGCACACAAAATGCATTCATATGCACACACACACACTTCTGACCTTTCACAATGTGTGTTTTACATAAAGATAAAGGAAGGAGGGGAAGTTAGCCTGGAGAATGAGGAGGAGGAGGAGGAGGAGGAGACACAGATTTCTAACTTGGGTCAGAGAAACAGAGGCCTTGTCATCTCATCTTTATAGTCGATGCGTGTAAGGGTTTGGGAAGGCGCTTGCCAAATAATTACATTGTCGGTGAAACATACACCAAGCAGACTATGTGTGAATTGTGTGTGTAATTGCATTATTATTTTCAAAGGAGTAAATGCTGGCTTGCCTTCGGAAAAATGAACAAAAACCACATATCCATGACTGAATATACTATTCTCTTGTCAAACATGACCAATGTAATATCAATTCACGTGAAAGAAAACGTATTCGAACCCCATGTTATAAACAGATATGGTTCCCTGTCTTAAGGCAGCTTTAATTGGCATTCTATCACCTTGTTAAGACTAATTACACAACAGCCAAGGTCGTTGTGGGTTTGGTAATTAACAAAAGGAGAAGAGCCGAGGGTAATGACTGCAGGCTCTTCAGTGGCACGCACCATGCAGTAATCTGTACCCAGTACATACCGCCACATGTGTGGGGGTGTGGAGTTTTTGAACTCAGAGAGTAGGGTTTGCAGGGTTGTGTGTGTGTTTACATTCAGATGAAGGGATGTACTGTATAGAGTGTGTGGGTGGGTAGCTGCACGGGGCTCTTACACTGCTACTTAGAGGTAAAGAGACTCCTCCCTACACACATGCTGTAGACACACACACACACACACACACAGACACACACACTGTGCACACAAACAGCACTTGCACCTAGGCAGACCGGGAGACACTTGGGGAAGAGAACTCCATCTGTCTCTCTTGTGGCATAGAAAACAAAACGTAAAATTTAACGAAAAAACATTCCATGCAGCATAGTTACATTTTTGATTCGTTTCACTGTTGCAATGAATATGTTCATCTAGATTTTGTAGTCATCTTGGCACTATGGCAAAATTTACTGTGATGTAAGCGGTACCCATGTCATATCCTTTCCTTTAAAAAACATCTTCATACTTGTCTCTCCTTACACAAGTCAATCTGGCTTTTGGTGGTGTTTATAAACGGCTAAATTCCCAGAAGGGAACTCCCCCCCCCCCCCCCCCCCAAAAAAAAAGATTCTCCCAAAGCTGAATGGGGAGGAAATGGAGAGTCAGAGGGGAATTATGGAGTTGTCGCTATTAATGTTCCCAACTGCAGTCTTTCCCAAGCCGCGCTAACAATACGTCCTCTATGTGAATCCGTGCCACTGTGAGGACACTGTGGGGACACTTTGAGTGCCGTGGCACCACAAGAGAAACATGGTAGGACTGTCAAACAGCCAAAAGTGGACCAGGGTGAGTCACAAGTCAAGCACGTCTTACTTATCTATGAATGTGTGTACACAAATACACAGGGGGCTGGGGTGTCGTTCTTCAGTTACTCATTGCAGGGCTGGGGGGGTCGGGGGGCAGGATGTGGAGAGCGGTCCAAATGGGCAAGGCCGAGTGAGGCCCTTTTCACACACACCACGCATGCAGACACACACACACACGTACACGAGCACACACACACACAAACCATACCATACCCATCTCTCTGCAGCTCTACTGTAGGTTATGATCATTGAGGGTGGCCGCGTTCCAAACTAAATTCCTCCAGACGGGATTTGTTTTCGTTCTCATTGATCAGCCGCCAGCTGCTGATGGATTCGCAGCAGAGTCCAAATAGCCACTGTGTTTTCTTAGCATTTCAGACTTAAAGACAGACAGGGTGAGAAGGGATGAGGAGAGATACCGAAAGAGAAAAAGGGGGAAGTCGAGCAGCTGAGAGTGCATAGCTTAGATAGCAAGGGAGTGAGTGTTCAAGTCTTCGGCCCTCACTAGGTTGTATTATCCGAGAGAGAAAGAGAGAGAGAGGAGAAGGAGGCAGATCAGCGGGAAACATTCCCACAGTGCTATGTGCTGTGTGTACGTTATCAAATATTCCAATCAGGAAGTTATGTAGATCATTATTCATCAAGGAAGAAAGATTATAATCCACTCTTGATGTCCGTGTCAGCCCCCCAAACCCCCCCTATGCGTGTGTTTACATTTACATTTAGTCATTTAGCAGACGCTCTTATCCAGAGCGACTTACAGTACAGGGACATTCCCCCCAAAGCAAGTAGGGTGAAGTGCCTTGCCCAAGGACAAGACGTCAATTGAAACGGCCGGGAATCGAACTGGCAACCTTCAGATTACTAGCCCGACTCCCTCACCGCTCAGCCATCTGACTCCGTGTTTGTTGATCTTGGACACAATATATAAAGGCTATTTTAAATTTATTGATATTAAATCTAGAAATGGTTAAAGACTTAACTCTTTTCTCTATTGGATGTTTCTGGATGTTACTTGTTCCTGGGCTGGCCTGCATGTACAGTAGGCAGAAAATCTATGTCTAGTCCTCTATAATCTATTATTTTTAAGCCAGTGAGGGACACAATATATTTCTATCTGGGTACGACAGACCATGCCAATCATTCTGTCTGTCTATTTGTATCCCTGGGCTTCTTTGCTCCCTTCCCTCCATCCCTCCATAATCCCGACCCACTCCACAGGCCCAGAATCATGTAGCCATCAACCCCACCCACCCCCACCCACTCCCAATTTAATAAACGAGCGTTGGTGGTAATTGCCCAGTCTGTGACAATGCCATTATTCATTCAGATCTCCAATATAGCTAGCGCAGAGAAAGCCCCTCCAGCCACCCAAATCCCCCCCCCTCCCCCCTCCAGCCCCTCACACACTCACCCCCAGGCAAAACCAAGCTCATGTTGATCCATACCATTGATTGCCTTCCCCCTTCCAGCCCCTCCAAACTCAATTTTTCATATTCAATGAGCGACTTGTAGATTGCACTGGTCAATACAGATACGTCTCAATTAGAAGCAGTTCCGAGGCAGAGGCTGAGTGGGCTATCTGCAGTGTCTGTATCGATGGGTGGGGGTCAGGTTTGAGTTGGGTTGGGTTTGGCACAGAAGAACAGTGAACAGGTTAAACAGATATGGATATAATTCCTGGTTACAAAACAGTGGATTAAAAGGTATTGATGTCATGAAATAGATGACTTCCTCTTTAGAGTGTTGCTGTTCAGCTTGTGTATTTTTGTGTAGTTTGAAAGGGCAGTTTTTTTTCATCCATGCATGTATATTAACCTTTATATCATGTGAAATATGTCATGTTAAAGGAAGACAATTTAGTGTGAGGAAAAAAGGATGACAGAATATGTATTTTGATATCATTGCATTTGCTATTGGCAAAAATAATTTTGTCTTTAGAGTAAACGAATGAAAATGATGAAAAAAATACAAGTTCAATGTTATTTTAACTTCATGAAGTTCACCTACTGTAATTTACAGTGAGCTGATGTGCAGGAAGGGGAGGAGAGAACTGAGAGCCCATATACACTGTGGCCCATACATCGCTCCGTCCCTCACGCTTGCCACTTCCTTCTCTCCCTCCACCCCTTCAAACGTAAATATGCATCTTCACTCTTGCTCTGTTTCTTGAGACCCTTAATGTCAATCCATGCCAAGCTCCGACACCGTGCAGGTCATCCTGTTGTCTGTTGAGCACGTCACATAGTCCTCTGGTTTCTCCTCCTGCACTCCTCATCTCTTCCATTCATGGCTGTTTGCAAGCTCCCAGTCTCACTATTCAACACACTGTTCCGCACCCACCCACATGACTCCAGATTCAGACCCCCCCCCCTCTCCCCCTTGAATGCCAAGGATCAGGTTTGCTTACCCAGATTCTAAACTGTACTGCATCATTAGTGGGAACGACCCTGAACTGGCCTAAGATCAGTTTTTTGAAGGACAAATGTGTTCCTCTCTGTTCCAGAGGCGTACAAAGAGCCAGTGCAGCCAGGGGATCCCAGCAGCTGATGAGATGTGGTTTCCTCTGGTTCTCCTGCCAAACCCCCCAAAGTACCTGAGAGAAAACAGAATAGCCTGGGGAACAGGGCCTGGCCTAGGAGTGAGTGTGTGTAGGGCCTGGTCTAGGAGTGAGTGTGTGTAGGGCCTGGTCTAGGAGTGAGTGTGTGTAGGGCCTGGTCTAGGAGTGAGTGTGTGTAGGGCCTGGTCTAGGAGTGAGTGTGTGTGTGTGTGTGTGTGTATGTTGTATATGACACTACAGTACATGCACTGTAGGTGTGCACAGTGTTTGAAGTGTGTTCAGTCCCGGACAGTCGATGAAAGGCAAAGAAATGACAAAGAGAGAGAGAGAGAGAGAGAGGGTGAGAGAGAGAGAGAGAGAGAGAGAGAGAGAGAGAGAGAGAGAGAGAGAGAGAGAGAGAGAGAGAGAGAGAGAGAGAGAGAGAGAGAGAGAGAGAGCAAAACGGAACAAAAAGAAAAAGGACAGCATGGTACATGTTCCAGCCCTGCAGCGGAACATAAAAAGAGCAACAGTTGAATAAAGTGAAGGAATGTGCCATCTTTTATGAGAGGAATGAGGAGAGTGAAAGCACTCATGGATACACATACACAGTGGACTACAGTGAGTCTAGCTGCTTTTGGTCATAAATCTTTGAGATGAGTCCGTAAAAATACCAGGATGAAAGAGCTAATTTGATTATTTTGACTGATCCATACACGTAGACGGAATAATTATTTTGCCCGTGGACAGTCATTGTGGGAAGACAGGCTTTATGACTGCGGAATTCACCGCCAGGCGACTGTTAATATTACTGTAGTGGTGTGTAACAAAAGGGTGTTCTGGAGGAAGGAAAGAGGATCGTGTGACAGTAAACTGCACACCTGTACGGTACGGTGACAGGTGAGGAAGTGCGTGCGCTGGCGTGTGTTACTATGTGTGCAACAGTGTTTGTGTGGGGGGACGTTCCGTCACAGAGGTACCACAAGTTCCCCTAAGACTGCTCCATGCTCATCAGGTAGCTCTGTAGGTTTGCATACTTTTAAAGAGGAGGACGGCAGAGCCATTTGTGTTGTCATTTGTTTTGAATCTGTATTACTGGTACTTTGACAGAGACAATTTCTTGACTAACATATTGTTTAGCATCTGCTCCTGATATTTTGTATATAGAGTGTCCATTTGAAATGTTTATGCATTGTCTTGTTCTTACCCAACCACTCCTTTAAGATGGTACTGTATGCAGGTTTGTGTGTACGTGAGTGTGTGTATGCGTGTGTGTGTGTGTGTGAGTGCGCATGTGCCTGCATGCGTCTGGAGTGTATCAGTCTGGGTGTTATCTCTCTCGGACCCTCCCTCTATTTCATTTACACATCAGTGACATTCAGACCCAAAAGCATCTATTGCTCTCTCTCTCTCTCTCTCTCTCTCTCTCTCTCTCTCTCTCTCTCTCTCTCTCTCACTGCCTCTCTTTCTCTCTTTCTCTCTTTCTCTCTTTCTCTCTTTCTCCTCCTTTTCCTCTCCTTGCCTCCCCTCCCCCCACTTACAGGCGTACGGAATGCAGAGTCTCTTAGTGATTTATAAACATACACATAATAAATGGGCGTCTGTAGTTTAAGCTGTGATGAAGCTCTCTCTCCCTGGACCGCGGCGCTGGGCCGGGTGATTTAAAGAGCTGACATTTACGGCTAGCAGGCCTATTATTCAGAGTGACTGTCTGTGTACAGACCAGCGTTTTACAGTACCGGGCCGCAGAGAGGTGAGCTCGCGACCAGGCCAGTACATTCTCTTACAGCATGGACGGTGTGGGAGAAACCAAGGTTTTCACGTGCGTAATGTAAGTCACAATCGGTAGATCAGCTACAAATGATAAGGCAATAGCTGACCTACTGATTGTCATTAAAATCAGCACCTAGGACATTATTGGTTTGTCCCACAAAAGCAGTATTCTTCTTAATGTAGGGCTAGGGATGTACTGTTCATTACACTAGACATGCTTTTGGACTTTTCATGTATGACACTCATGTCACACTTGATATTGTGGAATGCCAGACCGCATTCCTTTGACACCCCTTTCAACCCCAAAACTTGAATATTTGTTATTCCAGAAGCTGGTTAGCTGGGGCAAGACTTACAAAGACACAATATCCGTAAATCCTTCCATTTAGGGAAGGTCAATCTATGTGTCTGTCCATGCTGAGTAAACACACTCTACACACACACACACACACACACACAAAAGTATGCTCCCTGTCACCCTCCTAAATGTTTGAATCCCAATTTCAACCATTCCGAGTGCAAAACGCCCAACAGCATGGCTCCAAATGGCATCTCGTTTCCCAAAACATAATCTATACGCTTCCACACGTTCATTTTAAATCAATCCCTCCAAGGTTACCAGTCTTAATGGACACCACAATCAGCGTTCAGTGCAGTCCAGGAATATGAAGGAGGATAATGGTAAAGTGTCCCTGAATGCTCGTTCGGAGGCTTCCTCCCCATTCATCAGTACTCCTGCCGTTTCATCCAGTCCTGATGAGGAAAACCAACACTCACAGAGCATCCAGAGGAACGCATTTACAATCAGGCCCAGTTGAAACCTCGGCTCACGTTTCATCCTAACAGTGGCAGGACATAAACCTTCAGGCCAGACCTCATTTTCATGGCGCCATCCTTTGGATACTGAACCAAAACCAAAAATCAATATGGCTGAACACTGTATTTGTAAGTTTGCATGCTCAAAGCTGTTTTTAACCAAACTAATGTAGTTCCTAGTCTCTTCACATCAAAGAATTGGTATTGTGTCTTTACTGTTTGGACAATATGAATGAGGCAGTCTGGTGCTGCTTCTGGTTGTTTGATGTTAATGTTTTGCTGCTGTTGCTAGCTAGTGTGTCCTTGTTTTAATGCATTATGGCTGGTGTGAGGTAATTCCCTACCCGGAATACAGAGGCCAAACCAAATATTGTCTCTACTGTGGAGCATCCAGACTGCAGAAATCTGTGCTGGCAAGTTGTAAGAAAAAGTCCCAAGCACTGTCAAAGTCAAGCAATGTTGCTATTCAATGGTTTAATTGTACTGTGTGGACCGATTGGGTCTCAAGTGACAGTCGCCACCCAAAGCTCACATTTCTCCACAGTGAGAATACTACATTAGTGTCCCTGAGGTCCAAATCTCTGAGGGGGGTTGGAGGGTTGGGTGGATGGGGTAGAGTCTCAGGGGCCATTTAGTAGTGCCACTGTGGGGGCAGAAGGCATTTTCTGGGGGGAGGGTCTAGGTACTGTCTGAGTTGACATCTTTTGTGAGTCTCCCGTGTACAGTATGTGCGTATGACCGTGTGCGAGGGGATGAATGCCTGTAGACCAGTGCGCAGGCATGTGTAAAGCAATCACTACCGTACCTTCACAAGGTTCATCTCCCAGGCCAGCTGCCTCAGACAGGGCTCTGCTGTACGTCACTCTGACAGAGGTGACACCAGTCTGATCACAAGGGCACTCATGTGGTGGGAGAGGTCCTGTAGGTCGCCCGGTGTGACAGACAGAAATAGTCTGGCATCCGAGTTGGAAATGAACACACATTGACCTCTTCCTTCCGTGACCCCCATGTGACCCTGCAGCACCTCACCTTTGACCTCTCAGATCTAATTCTATGTGCAAACATACATAGACCAGACAGGGACATAGCCGTGTGAACACTGAAAGAACCAAATGATGGTACTCTGGCTTTCAAATCTGCACTGAGAAGGTTTGGCAATGTATTTATATGTGACTTGGCTGCAGCAAACACAGCAATGCCAGTGTTGAACTGTTTGGTTTCCATGGGGGGGAGGTAATAGATCAAGAGGTGGCAGGTTCAAATCCCTGACTGTACTGTATGTCACATTGAACAAAAGTGCCTGCTAAATGAATACATTTGTTTTATTATAACGTTGCCATTTCAACTTACCTAAAATTGTTGTGTTTTTGTTCTGCACTACATATGATTCTACACTGATGCCTTAACATATACAAGGCAACAAAGTATGGAATGCTTTACAAACCTCTAAAATGACAAAGTGTTTTGTTCCATTCGAAAGTATTGCTCATAACACAACCACCTACTTTAGGAATTGGCCCATCAGTCCCATGAAGGGTTAAAGGCAATATGTACAGTAAGCTGCAAAACAAGTCCCTTCTCTCCAGAGTGTGCAATGGTGATATTCCTCCTCAGAAAGAAACGACTTTGCAACAAGAAGTGGCACATAAATTAAAGTGGCAGTGTGATTGATGAATACGCTGGCAAGGATGTTTGCATCATTTTTTGGAGAGACGAGGGAATACACAACAAAAAGACACACACAGACACAGCGTACAACACTCAGCATGCCTGCCCAAAACCACATACACACAGACATACACACACCCGGACGCATGCGAAATGCATAAATTCAAAGTTATTTGGCGACATTCTAAAATACACCCAAGAGAAACAGTGTGTGTGTGTGTGTGTGTGTGTGTGTGTGTGTGTACACGGGTAGATAGCCTGTTCTCCTCATTCTAAATGAGCTCCATGCAATATTAAAAGATGCAAAATGAGTCAGCGACTGCAGACCCATTGGTAAATGACCTGCTGAACACCCTGGGAAATAAGCAGACTGAGCACAGTGGACCAGTGAATATTGTTTTGTTTTTTTACATTAATCCTATCCATCATTCTCACCAAGATGTTACTGTAATCCTTCAAGGCGGTTTGTGTATGTGTGCGTGCCCTTGTGCATGATTGCACGGAGATGCTGTAAATTCCTGGTTTAGACTTCAATTGCAACACAGGTATTACTGAGCAAATCATGTTAGTAATGTGCATTGTCTGAGACCACAGTGGCATGGAGAAGGTAAGTGAATGGCTGAGACTGCTTTACAGTTTCTTAGTGATTAACACCGAGCATGATAAACAGGGAAGAGGCTTACTGGCTTAGAGGGAGCACTTAACACTGCAGGTAAATGTTGATGGTGGAGGAATGGTTGTGTGTGTGTGTGTGTGTGCGTGCCTGTGTGTGTGTGTGGAACAGGGGGGGGGGGGTGTACTAATGAAGGGCGCAGACAAGTATGACATCAGAGTACAAGGGCCTGGTTTTACTGCAGCTGTGAGTGTCTCTGGGACTAAGAGGTGGATGAGACAAAGAAGGAGAGATAGATAGACATAACGATCGATGTCATACAAACATGGCAAGCAAGTAAGAAGGAGCAAAAATTTGAAGAAGGAGAAAGAAAGAGGGAGGGAGGGAGGTGGGGAGGCTTGGTGCACTAAAGTACTGATGGAGGGATGTAAGGAGGCATGCCAGGGGAAAGGAGGGGAAAGAATGGAGGAGTGGGGGTGAGGAGGGGGAGAGGAAAAGAACAGTGGGTCAGGTCTGTCTTTTACGGCCCCATTCCAGTAGATGAGCAGCATCAATCTTTACCTCAGCTCTGGGATGAGGGCTCGGTGCTATCAGCAGGCGCAGGGTACAGGAACATAAAACACACACACACACACTGTAGATGCAAACACACAGTTTCATGGACGATGGGCGCACAATGGACATTCCAAAAACATGCAGAGTTTGCTTCATAAATCCAGGAGAATGAACACGAGAGATCCAGTCACCCAAAGAAAAATATCAACTACTGTAAACACAGGATCCTTGTGAGCCTACAGAAGTCACGTTAGCCACATTAGCATTTAGCTCCATTTCTCGCGAACACAACACATATTAAAAAAGGAGGTGGGGGCTGTTGGAAAAAGGGACTTGCACAGAGGAAAATAAGAAATGTTTTGAATTATACATTCCACGCGTCAGTGACAAATTGAGAGAGGGATTTCTCATAAATCACACACGCCGGGCTGCCTGCAGAGGAATTGCTTGGTGGGCAGCAAACGTGATTTAAGAGTGGGTTGGGGGCAACAGCTAGCTAGAGTAGGCAGCACTACCAGACTGTTCTCTCCTCCTGGGGGATAGGCCGCGGGGGAGGGCGGGCTTAATACCCAACCTGCCACTGTGTTGCAGGGAAACGGTGCTCTCAAGGACACCAAACACCAAGAGTCTGCACACTTTATACTTTTGAAGCTGGAGCATGTATGTGTGACTTGTTGAGAAAAGTTTTCTTTTAAGATGGTTGATGGATGAAGGGGAACTAGTACCACATTGTACAACTCATAACTACTCATATTTATTGTACAGTAGTATCATTTCCCTTATCATTTCTCCCATCAGTACTTCCACCACCAAGAGGTTCTGCGTGGGTAGGGGGTGATTCTGGACAGTGTCTAAGAGTTTTGGGGCATGCTCCCTTTGCTTGCTCTCAGCCACACCTCAGACAAAACAGCCTCTAGTTCACACAAAAAGGTGGCCAAATACACAAGCAGAGGGGGACAGGGCCATCAATCACTGGGGCCACGTAAACAAACAAGGCCCCCAAAACAGGCCAATGAGATGGCAGGAGACAGAGACGACTGTCATTACACTCTGTGTTTGGAAGAACCCAGGCAGTCTGGTGCCCACATTTTCGGGTGGGTTGAAATGTGGGTGTGTGTCTGTGTGTGGAGAGGGAGGTTTGAGTGTGTTTGTGAGTACGTGTGTGTGTATGTGTGTTGTCAGGGTGCATGGGAATATGTGGGCATGTGTGAGCGCATGGGTGTAGTGGGAGAGCGAATGTTTACGTGACTTGAGTCTCATTTGCCATGGCGAGCCAGGGTGTGGTTATGGAGTTCACACACACCTGAGTGCGAAAGCAGGGGCCAAGGACCCCTGTTTCCCACCACAAAGAAGCCCAGTTAGATTGCCTGTCTCGCATAAATCACTGGCTTGGTGGAGCTCCTGTATTTACACAGTGATTAAAACCCATGAGCCGAAACACTCAGATAGACCTAACAAAAACACTAATGAGAACAGTTAGGCCTTCACACACACACAAACACACTCTCTCACTTTATCTTTCTCTTTTCTTTATTTCTCACCCTCACACAAGTACTCACGTACATACTCACAGAGACACAATCAAACAACTAGTTAGAGCTTCCAAATGAAGGACAAAGCCAATCCCATTCTCCATTTCATTCCCTCAAAGCAGCCTCTATCTCTCAGTTCATCACGAAGCTCAGCTAATGCTGTCATACTCAAATGCAACACAAATTAAATGCAAATTGCTACACTGTCAAGTTTTAATAAATACAATGCCAAAGACGTTAGAACTAACAAGATGCATACAATATCAAAATAGAATCTTGTGGTGAGGGAGGTGAAGGAGACATAATTGAGGGCAGTGATATGCTACAATGATAGAAAATAATGATGAAGGATGATGTCTATTTAAAGGTCTGAAAATCCTAAGAAAATGTTTAGCTAATGAAGGTTCATGCTGATGCAATATGCCTGTGTAGGTGATAATATATTGCTAATGCCATAGTAGCTACAGTAAGTGAAGCACAATCCTTTGTTGTTATCTAATCTGGATTGAAATTACTTCATTTAACAATGGAATCGCACCTGGTACCAGTGATGCAGTAATAATGTGGGGTGAGGTGTAACCAACTCGTAGAAATGTAATTTCTTTATTGTAAAGTTCTTACTGTTGATTTCAAGGCATAAAAAAAATTGAGCGTAACATTGGGTGTAACATTGTAACATACTTGGAGGTAATGTTATCTGAGAAACAATATACATTTAAATAACAAAATACTGTAAAAAAAGCTAACGTATATTTGTTAAACAGAAGATATCACTCACAGAATGTACAAAAGCCTTTTATTACACAATCTGTGTAAAAAACCTGTCCTTAACTCCCCTGTGCTGACTATTCTGTAAAACAGCAACTGTAACACACTTCTCTTATAAATCACACACCCTTACCTGCCAAGACCCTGTTCTGCAATCCATGTACATTTTCTCACCACATTTCCACAAACTATGAAAGATAGAGATGAGAAACCCATAGGCTGCTAAAGGAATATCACACAAGGCCTCGAATGAGTCTCCAGGATGAATAATTGACTGAGCAGACTGTGCCAGCTGCAAGTCCTGAGCCAATCTGTGCAGTACACCTCATTCTGGTCCCATCTCACTAACTATCTGAACGAAAATTAAATATTTTGTTTTGAGCTTCACTAATATCAGCGATTTTTGCTCCCTTAATGCCATTTTTATTGATCGTCTCTTTAATGGCCGGGCCCATATATTTGATCCAGCTCATCTAGAGTAGAAGTGAGTAATAGCTGTCTGAGGTAAGGCTATAAAGCAGTGTTTCTCCTTCGTCAGGGATAAAGAATGGAAAGAAAGCAGAAGAGATAGGGAGGGAGAGAGAGAGAGAGAGAGAGAGAGAGAGAGAGAGAGAGAGAGAGAGAGAGAGAGAGAGAGAGAGAGGGAGGGAGAGAGAGAGAGAGTGCCGTTTGCAATCTACTGACCACGAGAGAGGGCAGGGTGGTGAAAAAAGAGCGAAAGAATGTAAGACAGGGTATTTGTCATTTTGAAATTAATTCAGTA
The DNA here is from genome assembly GCF_038355195.1 of Osmerus mordax. Taxonomy (NCBI): domain Eukaryota; kingdom Metazoa; phylum Chordata; class Actinopteri; order Osmeriformes; family Osmeridae; genus Osmerus; species Osmerus mordax. Next base: position 13,373,925 of record NC_090054.1, on the reverse strand, counting down.
AATGGTCATGGAAGTAGTGGGCACATCATTTCAACCAACATACCGCCTCTCCCTCTCGACAAACAAACACACCGCCATCCCTCCCTTCCTCCCGTCCTTCCATCCCTCTTTCCTCTCTCCCGTCCTTTGTTTTTCCATCACCTTCTATCTCCTTCTCTCAACCAGTCTCCACCCCCACCTCTCTCTCTGTCTCTCTCTCTCTCTCTCCACCTTGCCTCTCCTCTTCCTCCTTCTCTCCATCCCTCTCTCCCAGGTCATCAGCCAGCGAAAACCACAACAAAGGGGACCGTTGCCGGAGTGACCTTGGCTGTGACATCATGCGCCGGCAGAAAGAAATGAAGCCATTAGGCCGAGGCAGGGCCCGGCCATAAATCAGAGCCTTTCCAATAAGCTGCCTTAATGGTCATCCATCACCGTGGGCCAGCCAGAATAGCCCACAGAGACGCTTGGGGGATGGAGGGTGGAGGTTGGGGGGGGGGGGGGGGGGGGGCTGGAGGCCGAGAACACCGCCGCCACCTCTTCTACGCAGAGAGGGAGTAGGGGAGGGGTAGTGGAGGCAGGAGACGAAGAGGAGAGAGAGACAAAGGGTGAGGAGAAGGAGAGAGGAGAAGGAGGCCAATATTGGGGGAGTTGGGAACATTGTACCTTTCACAACTGTTAAGACTGCACAATGTGATGCTGTAGAATGATTTTTCTCCTGTAAACACTTTCATAAATAGGTTCATCACTGCAGACATGCATAGATATGCATATCCAAGTATGCACTATTTCTATATTATGTTAGTTTTGAGTAAAGCTTAGACACATGGCTCATTTGGGCAAGTGAATGCGAAAGCAAGAGTTTTATCCAAATCAAAGCACAGCAAAAAGGCTGATGGGATTGGACTCTGTTTCTTTTAGTTACAAGCGGTGTTTCCAGTGCACACTCATATATTAACAAAAGGCAGTAGATGAAAGGGGACGAGGAAAAAATAGGGAAGCGGGAAAAACAGAGGAGAGGATATGAAGAGAGAGAAGGATAGAGGGTCAGGGAGGGAGAGACGTACAGAGAGCGCTGCGGAGAGAGCGGAGGTCTGGACAGAGCTATGGGTAAGAGCTGGCAAGCCACAGACATAAACAATAATATTCACTGCACTGCTGTTGATGGTCATGGCCAGGCATGAAAAGGTAGAATAGAAAAGCTTGGTCAGGGCTTTGATGGTCCATGGTGAGGTTATAGAAAGAAATAACTGAGCAGAGTGTGGTCTAAAAGCAATTAATAGTTGGTGAACATTTAGAGTTACAATTGATCAAAATGGCCTGGTGTATTATTTTGTGACTATAACAGAAGGTGTGCTTTTTAACAACAAGATAACACATGGATACAATTTCATTAGTGCTTGTCACTCAAAAGTGTGAACATGTAGTAAGTTGGAAAATGAAATTGAGACAATTAAGATTTTGTTGTGGTAAATGTGGGTTTTGGTAACAAAAACCAGAGGTTGAGAATTTTCACTCTTAAATTCGCCATCACAGTTACACGCCATTAAAAATGGAGAAAGAGTAGATTGAAAAAAGAGAGGCTGAAACAGAAATATTTGCAAGATGGACAGTTGAAAAAGTAATCCCACAATCTCCTGTACTGTAGGTGTGCTGTTGTCACTCTCTCCAGTGAGACAGCTCTGTCTCTGTGACACGTGATGGTACGGTCTCTCCCAGGCCTTCTAAATCAGTGCCAAACCCCAACACACTGACAGAGACCAGAACAGGCTGGGCCTCCGTGTATCCTTACCCTAATCTCGACCACACCAGCCTCACCCTGAAAGATTCACTCCGACACGGGACTCGTACAACCTGCAATTATGGTCGAGGATTTTCTCCCTCTTTCTTTGTTAAACGTTCAACTTTTGATGTGAGCTCGACATTTCAGTTTTCAAGTTTTCTCATGCATGTGTTCCAATCATTTTCTTTGGTCCACGTATTCCCCGTCATTTACATGAACCCTGTAATTGGCATCAGAAGAGTACAAGTTTGATAATGATCGCATAACGAGTGTACAGAGAGCATTTATCTAAAGCACATATAAATGAGTGTGTGCTTCTCGGTGTGACCTGGGTACGTTTAACCAAGATTTGTTCCCTCTGTGTGTGTGTGTGTTTGGCTATCTTTGCGTACGTGTGCATTTTCAACTGTGTGTGTGTTCTAATACGGCAGGCAAGCAGATAACATGAGCCCAGCAGGCACTGTTTCATTCATGATGGTTAATCCCCAGTCTCGTCTTTCCTAATCTGCCCCCAGTGCGTCCTCTCTTGTCTCCCCTCCCTCGCTTCACTTCTCTCAGTACCTCTCCAAGTCTCCCTTCAGAGCTCGTCACCCGTCTCTAGTTTATAACCCCCCCCCCCCCCCGCCCTCCCCCCCTCTGGGGACCTCCGTGGCCCCTCTCAGCTGGTACACACACCCATATGCTCTGACTCCTGTTGCTATTGTTGTTGTTTGGCCCATTTGACGTGTGGACCCATGACAGTGTCCAGGATCCGGTCCAAGTCTTGGCTGGTGACACTGTGTGTTTGTGTGTGCACGTCTGTGTGTGTGTGTGTGTGTGTGTGCTTGTGTGTGTGTGTGGGTGTGCTTGTGTGTGTGTGTGTGCGTGTGTTTGTGTCTGTGAAATAGGCCAGCCCCTCTGACATGCATCACACAGCCTGATGCGGATGGCTAGCCACCCTCAATGCCTCCACAGACACATGGGCACTCACATGAACCAACATGGAAAGTGATGCACGTACACGCCCTCACACAATGCATGTACAGGTTTTCCTCTTTCTTTTTGTCTCTCTCTTTTCTTTTTGTCCCCTTTCGGTACACAGACAAACACACGTACACATAATGCACAGAACAGACGCAGGAATGGACACGGACACAATAGAAAAAACACCGCTTGAATTCTTGAATCCATATCACACTGTACCTGGCCTTTCTGTTCCTTCGACCCCATACATAGCTTACTTTGTCCTGTAATATACGTATAAGGACATTTGAACTCCACTTCCCTCCCCACCTTTTGGCAACATTAGCAACCATAACAACCTGTCTGTATGAAAATGTACTTATAGCCACACTCTGTTGTTATTGGAACATACACACACAAGTCCGGCCCTCAAAACCTCCCTCTGGTTCCAATGTGAAACGCCCTCCTCTCCAAACCTCCTCCAAAACACTTTGGTTTTCATCACTGTAGAAATGTATTCAGGGAGACATTTATCAAGGAGTGGACTGACCACTGGAGACCACGGCGGCCATTTTGTAAGACCAGGTTATGGAAAACAGGGAACTGGGGAGCGGGCTGTAAGAGAATTTACATGTATATTTACATTTATTCACCGCTGTAGCAGAATAGAACCAACCTCAGGGAACAGAGGGATGTGAGTATGAGAAAGGTTAAAGGTTTTCTTTTTTTTCACTTTTTTGTATCATTTAAGAATACAGAGAGGTGCAGACAGGAAATGGAGAAGTAGAGAGCTTTAGAATATATTAGGCTGGGATTGAAAACAATTGAAGTGTCAACTAAATAAAATAAATGATTGAACATCAAGAAGTTACAAAATGCCTTCAAATGATGAATAAAATTGGTTCATCTACAAATTCTGAACAAAGGTTGTGAGTAAGATGAACTTTTCACAAATATTAAGTCTGACAATCGTGTCTCAAAAGACGGCAGCAAAATGACATTAGTAGTCCTGTCAAGATGCTCGGGAGAAAAGTGTCTTCACAACTAAACGGTCAGAAACTGCGCGCAGTGTTTGAGTGTAAGATGTGATGCTCATTTTCCTCATTTAATGTGTTAGATTACATAATTACTTTTTTCCCTGCAAAGAACTGCAGCTGTGATAATTTCCCTTTAATTACATTAGCTAACACATTTCTTAAATTTAAATAATTCTCCCAAATAACATATCTTATCTCCAGAGATACAGATGGCAATGATTCAATTACGGAGAAGAGAGGGAGGGAGAAAAAAAGACACAGGTTTGAATAACGGAGTTGGCTGGCTCCCACTTCTGAGCCCATACCCAAACCTCTTCGACCCAGTTTCCCTCTTTTATTTTTTTTTATTTCCTCATAAAACAGTTGACATTGTCACGCGGGAAGTCACTGGGAGAAAGATATCGTTTTAATACTGATAATCCTCTCGTTTTACACCATTCGCCCGCTATTTCCCTACAACTGCCCATCCGCTATCTATGTGTAAAACACTTGCACACATTTTTTTTTGCCCTCCTCCACCTCCACCAAGTTCACATAAAAATACGTTATGGCCAAGTTTAGAGTCTGGCCATGGTCGAAGCCCCTAACCCCTCCCTCTGGGCTCTCTCCAGATCCAAAATGGCGTCCATAAATCAAGAAGCCAGATGTAATCTGCAGTGTCCAGAAAGCAAGGGGCGAGGCTTTGGAGCATAATGCGACTGGTTCTCCATTGTCATTCACACACAACCGAGAGCAGAGAGAGAGCCTTGCCTGCACCTGATAAGAGCTTGCTCAGAGTGAGCTATAAATCATACTGGGTGACCTGCAACTCTACTGATTTCACCAAAAGAGATAGGCAGAAGGAGACTATGGGGGGGGCTAAAAAAAGAGAGAACAAAGGAGAGAGAGAGAGAGAGAGAGGGGGGGGGGGGAAGATAACATGGAACCGACTGTAATTAAGAATGAGAGAGGAGATATAGATACATATAGATTGGAGAAAAAAAAACTGGGTAGAAAAAATATGTACTTAGAGCTGTAGAGAGAGAGTGGTTGAGAATTAGACTAACTTAAGATACTAAAGAAAGAAAGAGGGGAGGGGGAGAGACAGAAAGAGGGCTGATGGATGAGGGGAGAGAGAGAGAGAGAGAGAGAGTAGAGGGAGAAAGGAGGGAGGGTGGGGACAGAAGGGGAGAAAGCAGGGAAGAATAACTAGAAATACAATTTCCCAGCTATGGCAAGACGTTTCTCCAAATAGTCCTCAATGAAAAAAAAGTCTACTGTAACTTTCCCAGGGTGTGGTGCTCGCTGGGTTGTGTGTCACTTAATAAGTGTGTCACTTTGTGTTACATTGCACACCAATAGAGAGGGCGTTTTATTATCGGAATATTCCCTACATTTTCTGTTCGATCAATAAATGGCAAGATCTTTTTTCTAAATACAGGCCATGTATTGACATTTTACCTCCTAGTGATTTTGCATGTTGTGCATCGAATCACACCGTACACCCCAAAGTGTGTCTCTGTCTTTGTAATAAATTAATACATTTACACGGTGAAAACACAAAACCACATCCAACAACCGAGACGATCCTCACATCAAAAAAAATAAAAAATAATCCAACACACAGGCAGAGCTTGTGTCCCTTAAGAGCTCAGCCAACAGAGATGGCCTCATCCACGCCATTCCCGCACCACGGTCTCATCCTGTGTGTCTCCATCCCCACTCACTTCCCCCGGTCGTCCCTTCATCGTCCAACCCGAGTGGCAGCCTTCAGTCTCACCCTCGGCCCCCATTCACTCTCACCCTTATTCCTTATTCATATGCTAAAACCCTGCAGCAGACCCCCTTTGGCCCCTGGGCGCTGTGCGCTGGATGTTAACACGTGTAATCCCCCCATTAACGTATCCACGCCGCCGAGGCCTCGGCTGACGCCCACTCTCTCAGGGATTAGGCCTCGGAGACTGAAAGGGCTGATGGGTAAACGGTTCAGAGTGGCTCTCTTCATTTTCAAAGAACCCCCTCTTGAGATTGTGTGTGTAGTCTGTTTAGTGTGTGTATGTATGTGTGTGTGTGTGTGTGTGTGTGTGTGTGTGTGTGTGGGTGTGTGTGTGTGTGCCACTCTCTCTAGACTAAACCGAACCCAACAGAGACGATGGATGTGGATTTATGCGTATGGTATTTTTAATAGATTTTTATGGCACTGTCACCCAATGATACGGATAGGCTGGAATCCCATGATTGTGTCATCACTTCCCTACAACGCAAACCCAGGACTAGGATTGTGTGACGGTGATTGAGCCTTTTACATATAAACGCAGAATAGACATCAGACACAGACGATATGACCCAAAGTTTTACTTGATAACCAAACAGCACATTTCCACTGTAGCTGTGTCGATGCAGAAAAAACAAGGAACCAGGTCAGCAGAAACACAATAGTCCCTCTAATGCAGCAGACAGGTATGCCATTACACGGCATCACCTGGGTAGGAGCCCAACAAACGTGTTAATTGCAGTCGTCTTTTCATCCCCTGCCAAGCTCTTCACAGATGAAAGACTGCACATCATCTCGGATGAGAAAAAGAAAGGCTCTACCCGCTAAAACACTGGTTACATCATGTCTACAGAGAGACGTTGTTTTGGGTTTGTCTTTTTGAGCACTAGGCTAGGCCTGCCTGCATGCCTCATTGGGTTTCATGTTGTGCTCTAATCCACCCAGAGACTATGAAAGGAAACTTTAGATGGAGGACCTCAAACAGTTTTGCGACATTTTTTTACAAGGCTCCTCCTGGCTTTTTTGTATGTATAAAATGTGTAAAATGTATGAGCTTAATTTGTAATGACAAGTCAAACTACAGTACATCAATTCTGTGGCTTCCTCAAAATATTGAAATGATACATAAACACATCCAATCATCATACACAACCCATCCCTTTGATGCGTTGAACGGTACCTCGAAAGACACGCATATGTCAAAGTTTTCGACCAATAGGCTTTCCACTAAGCATATTCCTAAAAGTAATTTTAGAATTAAGTCATTCAACAAATACTAAATAAAAGTATTGCAAAAGCATCACTTTTATTTTCAGCTTTGTATTATTCCACAGTCTGCAGTTTGTTCCTTTTTATCTGGCTCTCTTTTCAGCTTAGGTCATTTTCTCTTCTCTTTTTCTAGGTGCTGGATGTTGAGGCATTTTACAGCTTTTTCATTACAGCATTTTCCAAACAGTGTGTGAGGGGCGGTGAGAGCCGTGCTTGAATTATTCAGGGCAGAACTGGGGATAACCCCGGCACAGAGCACTGCGTTTTAGTGTGCAGGGAGAGCAGGTCCTGTGAGGGACATCAGTAGACCGCCGAGTCAAAGTGTAAACCCACTTTTATAAGGTTGGGGAAGAAGGGAGCGTCAGAAAGAGTTCCAGATGAAAGGTTTATTCAGTATGACAGACAGTGTGTAAAGACAGGGTGGACAAACACAAAGGCTGTTTTTTGGTCCAAACTGAGTGTCTGACTTTAGCCAAGTCATTATTTTTTCACAGTTAATAACTATTTTTCTTATTGTATTACTTTCTGAATATGTGAAATTAATTCATGTCATTTTAAATGCAATTTTTGACTTATCCTCGATACTTGATTTTGGGTCATGACTGCAGTGTCTGTGGGCTTGCTGAAAGCTTTGAGGTTTAATAGGTTACACTTGCAGTGGCTGGAACACAGAACCTACAGTTCTGTACTGTGGAATCGTATGAACTGTGTATGGTCTTAATATGGTGTGTATATTTTCCTCTGATCTTCCAGCAGCTGAAAAGGCATATTCTCTAAAAGTTGGGCCAGAAACATGGCTTACACTTTCAAAATGATATTTTAGCTTTAGAGGAAACCTGACTGATTGAGTCCCTTGTTGTCTGGAATAATATTATGAAGTCATACATCATGGCACAGTTGGCAATGGACTGTTGGAGAGACTGAAAACCAATTTTTTATTATCGTGTAGATTTTAAAGATACTAAAGATACTACTTATTTTTGAATTTTTGAATTTTTGACGGTTTTAGTGCCAAATTAAGTACATTGACCACACTGTGAAAGCAAAAACAAAACACTACATACTATTACAATAATATTCCAAATAATTCTTAAATGAACATTAATGCATGTCATCTTGCACAAATAATACACACCATGTAAGGGTTCTCAGGCTTTGGAAACAGTCAGTTAGGTCCATAATTTTCACAGGTACAGCTCCAGCATCCCTTGTTTCTTTCTCACTTCATTTTGGCACCAGCGGGTGATTGAGGTATAATGTGGCTGCCCTCTGAGTTCCAATAAGGCTGGCACGGCGTGGCTGTGATCTATTTATATCCCATAATGCAACAGCCACAGTGGTGGCATCTGTCTACTTGGGCAACACACCCCCTGGTCCCCTCATCTCTCCTCCTTCTCCACCTCCACCCCCACGCCTCGCCCCTCTCTCCCAGGTGGGGGGCCACACAGCCTGGTGGAAGGCAGCTGAACCATCGTCAGTGGCCACACGCCAGGACGACTGGTCCTTACACTTCAGACTGCATTATCGACTGGTAGAATGAACTTTAGAATGATGCTCATTTGTGGCATTAACCCTAACCATACAGTATGTACTGCAACATTTATACAATAAGTCAATAATAAACTGTTTACTCATTACTAACAAATTGCTATTTAATTTATTTTTTATATTACATTTCTAGCGTTCTGAAATGCATTAGCACTTATTTGTAAATTACTATGATTCACAGAGAGGGTAGTCTGATTAATTAATAATTTGTACAAAGGTCATTTGAATGTGAGATCTTAATGTTGTCACATATTTACTCTATTGTGTTTCACGTGTTACATATTATTTGTACAACAAAGAAAATAATAATAATAATAACAAAGAATTGAAAAGTGATTTAACAATGCTTAAGTATCAACCAGGCATCCGTTATTTAATATCAGTTAAATCTTCAAAAAATACATGCTTAAAAAATATCTGTAACAGATTGCTAGCTATGTAGCTAGTTCATAACAATTATATATTATATTATATATAACATTATTTTACCTTCTCTAGTAATATTATTAAAGTGATTGGTACAACAGGCATACCCACCAAACTGATGCTCCAGCAAATGGACCCACAACAGCCCATTAATCTAATGCCCTGATGATTCAAATCAGGACAAATGGAAGTTTTAGTCTTTCATATTGGATTCCAGGTTCTCCATCACATTGTATTCACCCACCCACATTGGTTTTACAACTAACCTAATCTTACCATATAGTCTACAGTTTGTTTTGCCACATCTCTTTGTTTCTAGGCATAATGCTGTTACTGATGGTATGCTGTTGGAGGATTGAGTTTTGGCATGCTACCTGATATGGCAGGAAACCTGCAACACCGTAGATGTTCATTTACTCAAACAGTTGAATCCACCTCATTAGAAATCATATAGTAAACAAACACTCACAGCATTGTAACTAACTTTAAATCCAAAGGTCAACAGCAGACTGTAAACACTGCTGCAGCTAGTAGAATGGCATTGTGGACCTTGTCAGTTTTTAAGACTTGCCCAAAAATGAGGATACATTTGACAATTGTCCGGCCGCTCATAGCCCTCGCATTTCATTAATTTCACTTGCACTTTAATTGATCCTTATTTCCCCTGATTACGATTGTAATTAAACACCCGAAAGTCGTTCGAACCACTAGCCATCTGCCAGGGTGAATGGGCACCATCAGGGTGGGCATACGGGGGCAGTGGCACAGGCATTGGCATTGCCAAAATCTGGACCTCAAAATGCCCATGCTCATTCATACTTACAAAGTCAGATTTATCACGTTTGTTTCTGCTACACTGACACATGGGGAACCCATTCTTAAATACCAAAGATTTAGCAAGATGGCAAAGATTGAGGCATGAGAGGAGTTGTATCATCTGTGTAAAAACAAACAAACATCTAACAATTTAACTAACTAGCAATTTGGACCTAACATCACGATGATTTAACTTGTGAATATAGCGTTCACATTATAGAAGACACCGACTGGTTTCTCTGAATCATAATAGTCTTTCGTTCAAAGAACTAAGAACCATTTAAGGAAAGGTCATTTGCCAGATTTCTGCACCCCACCAATTTAGGATATTATGCCTATAAACCATGCAATCTGTAGACATTTTGTTTTATTTTTTGTAATTAACATCTCAAATTACATTCCCCTTAATGCCAAACCTTGTATTTGCCAAAGCCCTCTTTTTTGTGTTTCTCCTAAGTGCTGGCTTATTTGATTACCTTGGCCCTGTATAATGGCCTCGCAGTATGGAGTTAAGCCTACTTGGCTAAAATCCCCAAAGAAGACTTCATTACAGGGGAGAATTAGCACCATCAACTTTTGACCTCTTTAAATTGAATAAGTTGGGCCAGCCAGAGAGCAAGGTTATGTTAGCCTAATCTAGGTCTTTTGAGTTGTACGGTTAGTCTACCAACATATGGCTTAGATAGAGCTGGCCTACAGCATTTAAACAAAATATCCTAACTGATCAATTACAATTGATATCGCAACGAAGTACCTGAAAAAAGGTTGATAGGAAATGTGATAACTTGAAGGGTCTAAGTTCTTTTTCCTGGAAGCTTTATACACAATTAAGGCAGACCCCTACTTGACTACTTGATTTTCTCTGATGAAAAGGCACGGATCAAAGATATCAATAATAATTCAGCCGAAAGGCCACACTCGCATGATGAAAAAAGACGCCATTAAAAACATCTACTTTAAATTTTGATTTTCTACGGATTATGTCCTTGCATTAGATTTATTTTCATTCCAATTTTTATTGTCCAGGCTCTGTGCGGCTCAAATCGAGTTATGAACTTAATCAATCCGTGCTCCGTCGCATTGACTGTTTTATGATTGGCTGAGGTCACAGGGTTTTATTGACCCGATAACCTGAGATGAAAATGCCTGTGCATTTGACTAAGCTTGCAAGAAGAACATACATGACCCAGGGATTTCTCTCTCTCTCCCTCCTTCTCTCCTCCTCGTCCTCTCTCCATAGCTCCTACTAGTTAATCGGATCATAAATGAGAGCTGACTCTAACTAATTACATCTGGTGTGTTCTCCAATCCCTTCTCCACGGTCGAGAGAAGAGTCCATAAAGTGACTCCGAAAGTGACTCAAAGTAGAGTGGAAAGGAGAATGGGTGGTGGAGAACATGAGAAGGAAAATGATGAACGAGGTGAAAACCTTGTCTCCTCTCTCTTGTTCTCTGCGGCCTCCTTGCTACTGTGGCCTCTTCCCCCCCCCCCCCCCCTTTGGCAAGGAAAGAGAGACACTCCTCCACTCCTAGCCTCCCCAGGAAGAGGCTGTTTCTTCAGCTGCGGGCTGCGAGAGAAGCATCTTCAGGGACCAGTCTGCAGCCATCGGTCTCTGCTAGGCGACAGGGAAAGACATGGGACCTTAAAGGGATCACTGCACACTTCACTTGACTGCGGTATCATTGTTAAATGATCGTCTGTGAATTGAAACGCTGTTGCTTGTTTTAAAAACACCAGCCTATCACGAATACCCTGGTGTATGTGTCATTCCTATATCAAACAATTTGCCTTTCAGAGTGCATATTGCATATTACTCCAGAGAGAATATTCTCAGTCCCGCCCATGCAATATCATTAGACACTATGTGTGGGTGTGTGTGTGCGTGTGTGCGTGCGTGCGTGTAACCCCAGTAACCCCAGCAGACATTGCCACACTCTACTCAGCATTAACACATGGTTTTGGCGTTTCTTAGATCATTAGTTCCATTAAGTCATAATGACCCAGCCTAAGCGAGGCCTGTTAGTTAGTCACATTAAAGAGTTAACACTTTCCATCTCCCCTCTCCGATGGTCTGACACGTCCATGGCAGCCACAGCATCGCTCCATCCCATAATTAGGAAAATTGCTCTTAACGGGTCGTCGTTTAGTAATGGTCTCATTTCTTCCATCTCGTACTGACAAGAGTAAACTGCAAGAAGATGTTCCCATTAGCTCTACCCAAGGCTAACCCCCCCTGAACCCATCCAACATGGACTGATCCAAGCCCTCCCCGCCTTAATGAGCCAAACCCTGGCCCGTTTCACCTTATACAGGTCTTTAACATATTTTTGGTGACCTTTGATCGAGCGGCTATCACTCTGAACGTTTTTTTTTTTTTTGGTTGATGCCCGGTCTTGGGGGGTAACCTCAGGTTGACGTTGAAGAATGGCGATGCAGCCTATTGGAGAGTGTAAGGCCATCCTGCTTTCATCTTTGAGCACCCCCAACCACCCACCCCTCCACCCCCTTTAACTTCCCTCCCTTCATCCCCCTACCTTCATCCCTCTCACCCTACACCCCCCACCCAGACCAAATGAAATTGAAACCAGATGGAGCGAGGCCTGGACTGTGCGTTGTGTCAGATTGTCATGCCACATTAACCGTGATTTCACATTGAGACGGTCTGCCTGGCCGGAAAAAGACAGACAGAGATAGAGACAGAGAAGGGGAGAGAGAGATGGGGAGAGAGAGAGAGAGAGAGAGAAAGAGAGAGAGAGAGAGAGAGAGAGAGAGAGAGATGAAGTGAGAGAGAGATTCAAATACAGAGAGATGCAGAGAGAGAGAGAGAGAGAGAGAGAGAGAGAGAGAGAGAGAGAGAGAGAGAGAGAGAGAGAGAGAGAGAGAGAGAGAGAGAGAGAGAGAGAGTATGGCAGATGAGTGCAGTAATGCCGCCAACGGATCAATCCCACTGATCGCACAGCTGGCAGGGGTTGTAGATATGATATGAATGCCATACAGTATAATGACACATGACTCTCTGGTTGCAGGAAGACTGGCCTGCATGTTGAGGTCTCAATATGGCTCCACACATGTACAGGCGCAAATAAAGACTTTTGAAGTTAAACCCAAATCGATCATCATAAGCAATTGCACTCATGCATAACTACAAGTCAAGACCAAAGCAGATGTGTTCAGATGTGTGCAATGGAACAACCTCAAGAGAAAGCTGCTATTACAGAATCAGGAATACCATGTGTCATCTACTGTGTTTGGGATTTGTCCTTTTGCCCAGATTTGGCCAAGTGTTCTGAAAAATATCCTGACCCTGAAAAGTATTCTGACCCAAAAGATCTACTCATATTTTCACATCTCTAGTAGGAATTTTCACAGTTTCTCTTTGATGTCATTCAAATGTTCCTGGGAAAACCCATGACCTGACACCTTCTACAGACAGGACACATTCTCTTATAACTCTCTCGGCCCACACCCACATTCTAACATTGCCTAACATTATGGTAACATATCTTAATAGCTAGAAATGTAATATTCATCACCATCGTCCAAAGAGCATCACTGCACTTAACCTCCCAGGGGATGGAATTACAAGTTTGACCACTGATGGCATCCCATTGCAAGTGTCATTACCCCTCCTTATAATTGACAGAAGCATTAACATGTCATTAACACATAAGCTAAGACTTATATTTGAACCTTTTAATGAGCCTATCATTCAACATTAATAGATTAGTTATCATGGGTAATGCCTGAGGTGTCTTTGGTTGTCCCTGCAGGTCGAGGTAAGGAAAATCCAGTCAGCATAATGTGGGGAGTTTGCTTTTTACAGAGGTGAGTGAAGAAGACTTTATGTGACAGCAACAGAGAGGGAATGTCTGGCTGCTATAGATACCTCAGACTGTTGGGGCACGAGCAAAGGATTGCAGAGATGAAGACACAGAGATACATTTGATGTACGTGTAAAGTAATTTGAGAAATGTGTTATGGAATAAAAAACTTAAAGTTGAGAAGAAAAAAAGGAGACTTTCCATTGACCTTTATATTTTTGCAATTCGGGGGTTTAAATAATTTCAAGTTTGAATCTCCAGTCTTGAAATGTTTACAGTGCAAACAACACCAATGACTTTTCACCATGTCTGATTTATCTGAGTAGAGTACCCTTGTTTGCTCCCCCGCCCTGAATTACCGACCACAATTAATCTCCCAGAATGCCTCCTCTCGCCTCTGCATGGGCGATGATTGATTAAAGCTGGGCTTGGCGTGGCAGCGGCCAGCGAGGGGGTTCCAGTTTCACCAGTGTGCCACTCTGGAGCTGCTTCATTGGCCAGGTTTCTGCGTTACGCCGGAACGCACGGCCTCCCGAGCAACATAACTCCTCCGTTTTCCTTCTCCCTCTGATGTGAAAAACAGGTAGGTGTTTTTTTTTCTCCTTCCCCCCTCTTCCCTCCTTTACTCTGTTTCTTGGCCCTGGCGGGCTACCGGTGATGGATAGTATTTTGGGCCCAAGAAACACATTGTTTTCTTTAGCACAGCAGGGTATTCTATTTGCAAGGTTCTGGGCAGGGAAATATCATGGAAATCTTTCACAAGAGAGGTGCCACTGGTATGTAGTGTTGCTTTCCCCATAATGTGAGCATTTTGTAAATGATTGCTGGACTTATTTGGTCTCAGCAGCATCCAAACCGGACACAAGCAAAGACACAAAAGACTGTTGATGCTGGATAACTCTACCACCATGGTGAGATGCCATTGGGAGGCCATGGCTGTAAGGAGTCTGTAAGGATGAAAAACGCTTGACATAAACCATTTGGTTTGTGGGCTGGGGAGATATACAGTATGCCACACACATCATTGTTGGGGAGATTTGTGTCAGCTAATAAATCCTGTCAGATGGGTCAAAACCAAACCTTGAACTTAACTGTAAATGCCCCACAATGTAAAAAATATACAATGTTTAACCCTTTCCAGCTGGACCATTCAAATATGGGAAACCAAATTCACATGGTTCCTGCCTTAATATCTTCACCGTCCATTCACAGAATTAACTTTAAGATTAATTTATTGGAAAGTACTGCAGCCCAAGAAATTGGTCTAAAATGGGTCATTTATTTGGACCTAGCATTTAGATATTTCAGGTTCTTGGAAAACCATCTTTTCCAGGTCAGTATTTAGTCTAGACTGATGATTGAATCTTGATTTCATTATTAATTCAGCCAAGTCTGTCAACCATCCAGATGACTCATTCTACCAATTTCTTTCACAGATCACTATTAGATCTTCTTCAAGTTTTTCCTGTGTTTTAATTAAGTTAATCTTTTGCAATTCAAAAAATGGACGAGTTCCAAAAAAAGATTATCTTCCTAAATCACCTTTTATGAGCTCAAGACTGAAGCCAAACAAGTGTGTTTGGTGTTTGCTGTCGATGACATCTTTGAACCAATAAGCACTCAGCAGGAGTCTGGTGTAGAGTCCAATGAAACAGTTTGAAAAGGTTCTGTTTGATGGCATTTCCACTGCTCCAAGCACCTCAGGAGAGACTCAGTATATATATACACAGGTCCTGATATGTTTTACATGTTGTACTCAAGGGAGGGGGTGGGGGGGTTGTTACAACAAGGCCATGGCAGGAGTGTGATGATGTATGTGCCAAGCTTGTTGAAATAGATTGGAAATGATTTGAAATGAGAAAAGGTACTGTTTGAATTATGACATTTAGTTCATCCAGATTTAGTCTTAATCTTCTGAGTTGGAACCAACATGGTGGACATTCTTGGATTGAATTGTTGGATGGTGAGTTGCTTAATTACATCATATATAAATATATATATATATATATATATATATACGTGCATACACAACATATACATACAGTACATAAAAATCCTTCGTACGTACACACACACTCTGTCTCTCTCTCTCTCACACACACACACACGCACACACACACACACACACACACACACACAAACACAGAGAGAGGGGGCCTGGTGTTCCTGTGTGAACAGCAGACGAGGGAGCTGAACTTGTGACCCGCCCCTGGAGCGAGAGGCCCCGGGGGCTGTGGTATCACCGAGCTGATCCACTCCAGCCTGCCTGCCTGCCTGGCCCTTTCCCTCTGTTTCTCTCACTGCCTCCCCCCTGCCTGGAGGACTCACCCCCACCCACTTTAAAGTACGTTCAGTTTGATTTGGATAAAATGCCATTTCAGTTGTTAAATATAAAAACAACTACATTACAAATCATTCACATTTTTATTAGATCATGGGAACTGTGTCTACTGTACACCATATTTCAAAAACAGATAACTTATATGGGTTTAACATTCTTATTTATAATAGAATTACTGATATCAGGACACAAAGATAGATACACTGAAATTTGAAAGACTGTTTCTGTCTTTTACATAAAGCTTGAATTTATTTAGAATAACAAAATATTTAATACTTTGTGAATACTCAAATTCATTTAATATCTAGCTTTTGAATTAATAAAATTACTCATTTAGAATGGCTCATGGTTAATCATATATTTGACATGATAAACTGCCTTATTAGCTGAAATTATTGTGTAAGTACACTCTTTATCATTACATTATCTAATGGTTGACAGAGACAATTATCAGGTAGATTACAAAGAGAAAAAGGTATGAGGATAAAGCATCAGTTCCTTAAACAATCCTTTAACTTCACTAACGCGAATACTTTATAACTAATGATTGAAAACAACAGATTAACACTGTGAAAATGCAAAAGTAAATGGAACATTTTGACTAACGTAAATGTGTTTTTGTTTAAGATTGATCTCTAACCTTTATTGCTAAGAGTAGGTCTAAAATATAGGCAATTCCTTTCCTGTAAATGTATGTTGACAAGTAACTTTAAATTGTCGGGGACGTTACAGAATATATTACAGAAGCTGGAGAAAAAGGAATGAAGAGGAGGAGAAAAGGGTTAATAAGACAGGAGGCAGGGATGGTAAGGAGGGAGGGGGTACCAGAGCACACGGCCTGTCAGAGAGTGTGAGCACCCCCTGCTGGTTTAGGCTGCTTGGCTGAGACACCTGCCCCCCTCCTCCCCTGTCTGGATGACCTCCATGACAAACCCTCCATCCTCAAGCCCAGCATGTAGTCTGTTGTCTGTGCTCTGAGGGCTCTCATATTGTAGGTGTGGTGGGTGGGTCTGAGTGTTGTGCGTGAATGCAAGGCTTGCATGAGTGTCCTACTTCAGTGTTCAAATGCATTACTCAACGTTTGGATTCGTTGTTTGAGTTGTACCTCATGGAAATAGGTGAGTACAGAAATAGTGCATTCCCATGATACTGTGTTTACTATGGCCACAGTGAAAGACATATAAAAGAAGAGTGGGCAAAAAAGAATACCAGTAACCCAGGCTACAGTCATAACAACATACACCACAATTTTACAGTATGTCCTTATGTCCCTATCACTTACCCACCCCACTATAGCTCAACCAGGACATTGGACAGACAAAAAATCAGCTCTATATAAATATCTAAAAATATCTTAAATCAAAACAAGAAATACTGTTCCACTCACATCACACCCATATGGCCAGTGTTCCAGTGCCAGCATAAAGAAGGGAGAGGGGAGAGGGTGACACTGCAAGGGGCAACGGGTCCAGTTGTTATCCAGGGAACAGGCGACTCCTCTGGGTAAGCCACGTGCTCCTGTGACCCCCGAATGGAGCATCAGGGCTGCTCTGTTGTTTCATTATTGCAGAGGTTCACGTAGCGCAGAGAGGCGGCATCATTATCCATCAGGCTTAATGAGACCATCCCGTCGCTGTAAAGGTCAGGCAATTATCGCTGGTGCGATTTTCAGCTGGGAGATGCTTTGAGGCTGAAAGAGAGGGAAGAAAATACATTAGACACATAGGGTGTACACAAACAGACAAACGACCACAGTTTGAGGCTC
The DNA here is from genome assembly GCF_038355195.1 of Osmerus mordax. Lineage (NCBI taxonomy): Eukaryota > Metazoa > Chordata > Actinopteri > Osmeriformes > Osmeridae > Osmerus > Osmerus mordax. The sequence goes on along the minus strand of NC_090054.1, from coordinate 13,356,445 downwards.
ATCTCCTGCATCTGTATGCTCAGATGGAATATCTAAAAGTAGCATGTGATCGATATGTTGACGTGATGTGTGGGTTACTGTCAGATAAGCATGCTACGCCACGGCTCTGATAATGTCTCCTACATATGACATCCAACTCTACTTAAACTTGATGATCTGACCCCTGTGTTCATCAGACTCTGGGCAAGATTTGGAGTGGAGAAAGGGGTAGCCTGGAAGAGCAGGTGTCTTTTTAGTTATTTGGATCATGTGAAGTACATGTCAGGGCCGTAATTGGATCAGACATCTGAGCTTTGACCTATGGCATATGACATCACCTACAGTGTAGAGGTGTGTGTGTCTGTGATTTTGTGCGTGTTTGAGTGTGTGTGTGTGTGTGTGTGTGCAACATAATTCGTTTTTACATTGATGTCTCAATCTAAATTATAATTTTATCTATCCAAAACTTAACCTCTCAGGGCCTGAGGGATACAGTACTTTAGTTACGAACAAATACCGGGTAGGGGAAAAAGGTTTTATGTTAATTTGAGGTTGGGACATAAATCTAGAAACACATTAGGAAGAGGTTGGGAAAAATGATTTATATGAAACATGACTAACAACACTTACAGACACAGGCATCTTCTTTTCTTTTTTTTTATAACAAAAGTGTTACACACACACAAACACAGATATTCTTTGTTACATCCTCTCCTCTACGCCACCAGCAATACTGGGACAGGTTTATGCCCTAGTGGAGAGACTCTCAGAACCTCTGGTTACTGTATTTTAACTGCTGGATTAATGGGGTGGCAAGGGGGGCAATAAATTGATAATATAACCGTTGAACATACTTGCCAGGACAATTAAGATAATACAACTGGAAAAAGAAGGTCCATGAATCGCCGGGGTAAAGAGCGATGACTCCCTTACGATGACACGCGCGCCCTTGAGGGTCCTGGCAGGAAATCGGCGTCTGTGTTTCCAGGATACGAGGGACGATAAACTTGAAACAATCACACATGATAGGAGATAGTAAAGACCAAATGACAGACATTGAGGAAAAACAGTCACTGAACGGTGTAAACACACTTGTGTCCCTGCAAATACTCTGGCTACTTATTTTAGACCAAATTCAGGATTAATATTGTAAGATTATTACCAAGAGTGTTAGATTGAAGTCCTTCTGATCAACAAGAAAGGAAATGTTTCAGAAGTTTACACAAACGGTTTGTTTTTCCAATAGTTGGAGACATGAAGTACATTGTGGCAACCTCTCAGGCAATGGTATTGTATAGTATACATAGCCCTTGTTTGCAAAAGACCCGCAAGCAAGAATGTGCCAGAAAGAGGTAAATAAAAGTTAATTAAAAAAAATTATGCACCACTGCCTCCGCAATTTAGAAACGCCATACTGCATATGTGTCATAGATGTTTGTCAGAGAAATGAAGGTTTCCCTGAAACAGTATTACCATGAGGCTTAATTTGAGCTGTCAAAACAGAGCCCAAGGGTGCAGACATAGCTCCTCATATAAAGGCTTGACATTTCACTACAATTATACAGTGGATAGAAAGGTTAAATGTCAATGGCCTTCTCTATCACTCACTGTGTGACTACAAGTCTGGAAGATTATTTTAACAATGCTGAGTGTGCCTTTATTTCACTCTGAGGTTTGCCTCGACTCAAATGGAAAGACAAACATTAGCTTTTAACTTGATATTTCCAGATATAAGCCTATAAACCAAAATGTTTGCTTAGGATGACACTGGTGTATTTGAGACTGCACATGTATTCATTCATTTGGAGTTTGTGTTTTAATTGAGAATTTGGGTGAAATATTGCTTCTACTCATGGACAGCCTAAAACCCATACAAAACAAACCAACATGGCTGACAGCCCCCCCCCCCCCCCCCCCATCCCCCTACCCACGCCCCATTTGAAAGTAATGGAAGAGCCTTCAACAACTTCATGATTTGATTTATTTACTTTAAACCCCAAACATAAGAGCTGGGTTGTAGAGTATCTTAATCATGCTAAGTGCTGTTCTGAGCTCAAAACAGGCGAGCCTTTCACACGTCATCTAGGCCCATTCCTCAACATGTCCGAACGATAGCCATGTTTTCCTGCCTCTGTGGCTCACCATGAGCACAGTCTCCATCCATTATCACCATGTCTCCTTAATTCTTCTCATTTGTGTTGCACCAGCAACTGAGAAACAAAAAAAAGACATAATATGAGAGTGAAAAATGACACAGAGAGGTCGTAATGAAGATTAAAAGACCTTCCACAATGGTTAATAAAGATACATGCCCGTATTTCTCTGGTACAATGCTAATTACAGGCTGAGTTTCCATTAATCGCTCATGAAATATTAAGCACCATTAGCTAATAAAGGGCGACGGAAAAAATAACTCAGGATTGCCCGGGCATTCCATAGCAGGTAAAGATACAGTCTTTGTTTTATGACTGGGGGCTACAGAAAATGATGAAACGTGTTACCGACCTCATTAAGACGACCAGTGCTTAACGAGACAGAGATGGAGTGGCTTTGCAGTGAGTGAATTTAGTCTATTCTCTATGGTAGACCTCTGTCATTATAAACACACACATTCGTGGAATATATGAGGTGATTTTAATGAATTAGCGCACTGTCACGGTATGTCGGTGCCAGCATGATACGTTTTCCCCATTCTTTATCTTTCTTTTTCCTCACTTGCTCCTTTATTTCCTTTTATTTCCTATGCTGGGAGTTGAAGTTCATTCATTAACATGCTAGGCTAGTCATTTGGTGGTCTCACTGTCATAGACAGTGTTCAACATATTTCAAATCCATACAAGATTCCATGTAACATCAAACCCAAATAACTGCATTGTACAGGGCTGTACTAATTTTTTACTACTTTATTTTTACTAGACCATTTCCTTTATCAAAAACTAATCTGAAAGGATGAAAGGAGTACATGCAATTTTTTTTATACAACGATACAGTAAGTGTTTTCCATTTGAAAGTAGCAAACACACACACATGTACGCACACACATACATAGAGAAAACAACACAAGGTATTACAAGCAGCCAACACAAACAAACTGAAGAGGACACCCAGTTGTCCCCTTCATCCCCACTCTAGCTTCATTAAGTGAGATGGTTTAAACACAAGTAGTACGGACAAGAACATTTCTCAAGTGCATCCCTTCACTTTCTAAAAACTGGAATCCAAGAGGAATTACAGACAGTATTAAATAATGAATCATTAATGCTTGGCCAGTAATGATCCGGAGACTTGGTGTTATTGGTAAATTATAATGGATGATCCCTCGTAAAGCCTGGCCCTGCTCGGGTCCTTCAGCTCCCAAGGCTCCAAATGAGAGCTGAAAGCACCGTAGTCAGCGAGTACGGGCAGTCTTGCCAAGCGCCCGATTGATTTCCTTATTTTCATCCTGTCAGCCTGGTTCTAAAGAATGAGTTTTAATTCTGGGTGTGCGTTATTAAGTCTGGCTCTGTTTAACAAAGGGCGGTCTGGTGTGGTGGAGGAAAAGGGGGGAGGATAGAAGGCTGGAAGTGAGAGAGGGCGAGAGACAGAGGAGGGAAGAAGAAAGAGAGCGTTGCATGTTAGAGAGAGCCACGGAGAGAGAATGAGATTAGGAGAGAGACAGCGTCTGAAAGAAAACGGCTGTGTGTGAGTGTGTGTGCTCAAGAGAGAGTGGGAGAGAGGGAGCAAAAGACTGACTACATTACTGTGTATTTGTAAATATATATATATATATATTCTACATCTACAGTATGTATGTGTTTGTTTGTGTGTGTGTGTGTGTGTGTGTGTTTTTGTGCGTGTGTGTATGCATGTGTGCGTCTGCGTGTGGAAAAGGGGGGGGAGGTGGTTGGGGGAGGTGTTCGTTCGGAGGGGCCTGAATGGCACCTGTCAGGGGCTTGATAAACGAGGCCCTCTGCCCTTCAATTCCCCAGCCTGTCACTCATGGAGGGGGCATTAATCTTCATCGCCCGCTTGTCAGGTCAGGGCCGAGGCCGAAGCCGTCTCAGGAAAGAGCACAAGACCAAGACACTCACAAAAGTGTGTATTTGTGGTGGTAGTGGTGGTGTGTGTTTGGGTGTGTGTGTGGGGGAGAGGTATGCGGGGGGTGTGGGTGAGGGGGTGTGGGTGAGTAGAACTGGACGGGGTGAGAGAAGGGTGGTGGCTGAGCGTGGGCTGGGTTTTGGGACGTCACACTGGACAAGGGAGCTGTGGGGTGCAGGGCAAGGAAGACCTAGACACACACACACATGCACAAACACACACACACAAACCCCATTTCCAACCATATAAGCAATGCTCTCATTGTCAAAGGCAGAGTAAAAGGCAATACTCTCATTGTCATTGACAGAGTACTCATTTGCATAATATATTAAGATTAGACCGTTTTTTTTTTTTTACAATCCCCGTGGCCCCCGCCCTCCTGCCTCCTGCATGTGTGTGAGGTGAGAAGCTGGGGTGCAGGGTTGGAGGGTTATGGATGGTGATGGGTGTGTGGCGGGGGTGGGGGAGGGCTAGGGAGGGGGGTGAGGGGTGTGAGGAGACAGATGGAGAGTGGGAGCGCCACTGCCAGCCGCTCACATCCCCCTCTACACACGCGCGTGCGCGCGCGCGCACACACACACACACACTACCACTTTTCCCACCTCCCCATCCCACACGTTTCTTCAACCACATCAGACCAGGAAGAAGACCGCGCCACATGAGTATGAAAGCCAATGGGAAAGCTCGCTGTTCGATGGGAGAATTATAAAGGGACATTCATCATTCAATTAGGCACGTGTCATGGATCCACAAAGGGGAGAAAAACTTCTAGACCTGAGACACAGTGGAAAAGATAGGGAAAGGGAGACGAATGAAGAGAGAGCGAGAGAGAGAAAGAGAGAGATAATTAAGTGAAATCATTAGAGGTAATGCCAACTACATATCAAAGTTAACGTCTGACGTTTTGCAGTTTTCTTGCAAATTTTGCAAGATATATAGATATGTGTGCGTATGCGAGGTAAATGTTCATGTTTACCAAAAAATAACCTCCAAGTTACCCACAATTATTGAGTTCTGCTTTTCAGAATTTGGTTAATGTAAAGAACTGCTGCATTATTGATGGCCACTGGACCGGAAGAGCCAGGTTCATTAAGACGTGTAACTCCATAGCTTCATTAAACACTGTGGCAAAACCAGGCTCATGTCTCAAACGATAGTCTTTAGAGACTGTGGATTGAAAGTGTGGGCGTGAGTGGTCATTCAGAATTTCCCTGACTAGCAGTTTTTTTCAATCTCTCTCTCTCTCTCTCTCTGACTCTCTCTCTCTCTCCCTCTCTCTCTCTCTCTCTCTCTCTCTCTCTCTCTCTCTCTCTCTCTCCTGCCAGCTGTCTTAATACCCCTGTGGTCCTACCCCCCACACACGCATGCAAACACACAGCCATATACTGTAGACTGTCTCTCTCTCTCTTACACACACACACATAGATACACACACATACCACATGCAATACACACACACACACAAACTTCCCTACTTGACACCCTATTCCCCAGCCTTCACATAGGAAAATGATCCCTAGTAAATAATATATTAAGATAAATGATAATTGCTTCACTTTCTTCCTTTCTCTTTTTTGTTTCGTTTTCAGATTGTTTAATGAGTCCCATAAATTAGATATGAATTCAGCTGCCAGTGTTTGTTGAAACATGTTCCACATGAACACATCCTGGCGTTATGATGGATGGAGGTTTGAAGAGTGAGAGCTTATTCGCTTCTGACTTCCGAATGACTTCTGTGTCGTATCTGTCAGTAATTCGCCATCAACATTCTTCAAGGGCATATCGTCAAATCCGCCAGTGTTGACTTGCTTCCTGTTCTCTGTAAAAACCTGCATCGTTAGAGTTCCGCTGTTTTCTCTCTGAGTGTGCAGGCAATTACAGCATGAGCTCAGGGACTTAAGGAGAACAGGAAGTAGCAACATTAAGTTCAAAGCCAAATTTAAGAGCTTGGCGATGGAAACCAACTTTAACCGCACACTCTGATCACATATAGCATTCTTACTGTATATAAATAGTCATCAATTCTAATCACAATCTATTGCCGCTTCACAAAAAAAGAATCTATCAGATATTGGATCTTAAACTAATCCACCATGTATGGTTCCTTGAAAGCATCTAGACTCGTGTACACAAACACACACTCCTTCACACGCTGTATGCACACACCTACCCCACACAATACACGCACGCACACATACATACATAAATCCATACACACTCATTCTCACACACCCATAAACACAGACAAACAGAGCGGTGTAACTGTGGGGTTGGTCCTCAGGCTTGCAGCAGCGTTGGAGCCTCGTCACTCTGTCCCTGTCAGACATCAAACGGGGCCCTTGGCCGTGGATCGCACATACAGGCGTCCCCAGAGATCGCCTGATTGAAACCTGGCAACAGGACCCAACAGCTGCTTCAAACAAAAGACATCTGCATATCTCAGATTTGTTTTTCATAAATTAATGCCGCAACCTGCCAAAAACCTGGGCAAGGGAGCACAATCTACTCATGTATAATTAGATAAAGTTTACAAGCTTTGAAAGTTGGAAATTAGCATGAAGTGGAGGGCTTCTCACCAGGGGAAGAGGAGTCCCAGCTCACAAGCACGCTTCCGCCTTTTTGGGCTTGCGCATCACGAGGCGTAGTGAAGGGGGGGGGGGGGGGGTAAACTGGGTCTGAAATTGTTTAAACGGGAGGAAAACACACAATCAATTCCTCTAGAGTCTCTTGCTGTCAGTACAGTAGTGCAGTTTTGCTCTGGGAACTGTTATATTTACAAGAGTTATAAGTTCCCGAGGAGGTTTCGTGTTGCTTCGTCACACCAACTTGTAGCTTCAATCCCAATACTGTAGTCTTCACCTCAGTATACTGTATTTGCAGTGAGTATTGGTAATAGCAGCTATTTGGTGGCAGCTTTCAGTGAGTGTGTGTGTGTGTGTGTGTATGTGTCTGGTATGTGTGTGGTGTGGTGTGTTGTGTGCCTGCATGTGCTGTGTCTGTGTGCCGTATGTCTGTGTGAATGTGCATGTGCACAGTGTATGTCTGTGCAGTATGTCAGCTATCCCTTGGGTAGAGCTGTAAATAAAGTTTTGGATTATTCAGTGAGGTCCAATCCCTTTTTCATCTACTCCTTGTCTTTTCTCTGGTTGGGTATTGAATTTAGGTATGGAAGGAGGGTAGACGGGAGGGTGGAGAAGAGTCAGAGCGTAGGGGAGCCTTTACAACAGCATTGCTGCCTAATTATGGCCTCATTTAGATTGGCAACTCTGGTTATTAATAACCCAACAGCTGGCCTGAAGGAAAACAGACAGCACAAACGAGGAAGTTCAGCCATAATTTACAGTACACTGAAATGTGTATGCAAGTAACGGACGGAGGACTCTGGGTGTCTCAAGACTTAGCTTGGATGAAGACAATATGACAGGAATATAATGGTTGCTGGAAATTCAGTAATTGGAAACCAAGCACAGGAAAAAAAACTGTAAAACTACATTTAACATTTTGAGTGTTTGAAAATGTGACTTACATCAGTGACACAAAGAGTACTAGATCAAGGTGCGTAGCAATACAACTCCACCTTTAACATAAGAATCGACCCTTGGCTCCAGAAGACAAGATAATCAAAGAATATATGATCACATTTCCTCCACATTTCCTGAATAAATCTCTTTGATGTTCTTACCAAGACGTATACTGTTTGAGGACAGACTGATAAGTGATTAAATGGACAACTTGGGACTGGTATAATTACTTTAAATATGGCGCAGCTGCAGGAATGCTTGAATTGGTGGCAGTAGTGATAATCTATGGTAATTGCTGTTTCAGAGACTGAACAATCACACACACACACATATTTAAGATAAAATCCTGAAAACATCTCACAATTGAGTGTACTAAGGTTTCATGGCACGTCCGTCTTGTTAATGAATGTAAACATGTAGAAAATAACATTCAACTCAAAACAATGATATATCAGTCGTGTAACAATGGTCACCGTCACAATATTTTAATAGCGTTTTTTCTTAGTGCCTCTTTAATCTCAATAGTTTTCTGTACTTCCTTTAAACATTTCAAACTATTGTGATTTCTCTAAATTGACAAGAGTTTTTCTGAACATTAATTAAAAGTAAATGCTAATCTTATTCCCAAATAATAATGTCCTGTCACTCCTTACTGACTACATTTGTAATCATTTTAAACAGTTTAATATCTTTCATGCTCTCAGGGAGCTGTAAACATGAAGAGCATGAAGCTCACAAGGAATTGTGATACAGTCGATTTGCTTTTGTCCTTGCTAGCCAGTGGCAGACATGTTTGACAAAGTGTGACAGTTACAGATGACAGACAAAAGACTACGGTTCCCTCTTCTGGAACAATGAAAGGTATTCAGTTTCAAAATGAAAGAGCAGACAGAGAAAGATGATCTTTCTTTGGCCACATCGCTGATACGATACAGTCCAGACAGAGTACTTAAGCATACAAGATGTCTTCATTCACGTCAGCTTATTGTTTTCTCTGCAAAAGTACTTGTATTTGTTTTCAAAACTAAATCATCGGAGCTTATCAACAACAAAAAAAGTAAAAAGGTTTTGAGTCATCATTGTCCTAGTAGCCAATTCATAGCATGTAAAACAGGGGTGTGATGGTGGGGGTGGGGTAGATGAGAGGGGTTAGATGGCGCCCTGGGACTCGCCGCTGTCAGGATGCAGAAACTCGGATATGGTCCCTCCTGTTGTCGGAGAGACCCCAGCGAGGGTGCTTGCCATATGCTCCATGGGTTTCACAGGGAAAAGGAATTGGAGGATAAAAGTGAAGGCGATAGCTCTCTTCAATGTGTTCAAAGCCCCATATGAAAATGACTGCATACAAGACTTCTACTGAGGCCAATTTAGATCAAAGCCTATCTGAGCAGGAGGGAAAAGAGGGGAGGGGAGAAGCAGAGTTATGTAGGAATTGCAAAAAGGAAGTTATACTTACACAGTGGAATGTTACAATGTTAAAATGAATACAAAGGGGTACAAATATGACTAGTATAATTTTAATGGTTACATGGAAAGTAGCAAGGAACATTAAACTATGAATATGACAACTTCCTGTGTGCTCATTGGACACCTTGAGACTGCTTCCTACTACTGTTTCCTCGGGGGTTCCAGGCAGTACAGTTTCTCTATAGCCATATCAAAATACATGTTGTTTGTAGCTGTGGATATAGAACTCCATAAATGCTCAAAGACAGTTTGACTTACAGACAGAATTTCACCAGCTCAGGAGAAAAAGAATTCACCTCAGCGCTCCCTCCCACTTTCTCTCCTTCAAACCTCTCCCACCTCTTTCCCCTCCTCACCTCCATCCCTTCACCTCATTCCCTCCATCCTCCCCTTTTCCTTTCTTCCCCTCTCCGGAGAGGAGTTCACGTGATCCAGACGTGCCCCATGCCATCTGGCTGACTTCCTGTCATCCCTGCCCCAGGAGAGAGTAATTCTGCTGGGTATATGCCAAGAGAGACCACCCCCACTACCTCGCACACATGACTGTTTATACCTGAAAAGAGGATAGAGAAAGGAAGAGAGGGAGGGAGGGAGGGAGGGAGGGAGGGAGGGAGGGAGGGAGGGAGGGAGGGAGGGAGGGAGGGAGGGAGGGAGGGAGGGAGGGAGGGAGGGAGGGAGGGAGGGAGGGAGGGAGGGTTAACCAAGATGTATTGTAGAGGGCGATCGGTAGAGTAAAGTGTAAAAGAATGAGAGAGTGACTGAGAGAAAGATGAGAATGCCTGGAAAAGGAAGGAAAGTATGGGGGGAGAACTGGAGACTGTTGGGGAAAGGGAGGAAGATTTGAAAAACACAACGTTGCAATCTGCCAAAATAGAAAAATGTACTGTTGTAAGGAAAACTGATTAACAGACTGCTTTGGTAACCATCTGTTTTAGAGACATGGAAAAATGATGGTTCTGATTTTACATAAAGTACAAATTGCTGAAGGTCAATTCCATATAATGATAAAATCATTGTAAAAACTACTGACAAAATGTAACTCAAGACCAAAGGTTCCAGGTCTTATGTATTTTTAGTTTGGAACATTTTTGGAATTCCTAAACAACCTTGCTGTTCTATTGTTTTGTTCAACCTCCCTCCGTCTCAGCTCCCTCTAACACAAGAACATTACAGTGGGTTAAAAGTGAATACAAGCCAAATTAATCTCAATGTCCCTCCCATCCCCCTGCATATTCATATGCATATGAAATGACCGTCGCCTGTATATGAATTTATTGGTTTTCCTCCTTGGCAAATTAGGGGCTTCCAATTGATGAATATTTTAGCACCTGTGCACTCTGTGGGACATTTATCATTGCCTTTGCTATTATAAACAGAATAAATGAGCAGTCGAGATAGGCTGCTGCAACGCTTTACTCTGTCTAGCCTTTCCTACTCCTCCTCTCGCCCTCCCCTGGCTCTATTCCTAAACCTTCTTAAGAGTTCCCTCCACAACAAAAGTTAATTTTTCATAACAAACCTTTGATAGTAAAGGGACAGATGGGTCAGGTGTCTCTTGAAATGACATGTTGGGAGTCATGGTCACAACTAAATGATACTTGTCCCTGAAGGGTTATAATCCATCAGGATTCACTTTGAATACTAGCAGTTTCCTAAGTATTCTTATTCTACAGCCAGGAAGAGCGGAGAACACTTGACTCATTCGGCCCACATCTACCCTTATTTGATGTTTGATTTTAGTGCTTGGTTGCAGGATCGCACTTTATTTCAAAAGCTTTCATTCAGAACACCACTCACTGGCATAAACTGTGAAATGGGTGAAATCCCTCCATGGGTAAAGCTGGCACAGGAAGCCTCACTTCCTGGATCCCTTCCACTTCAGGACACTCTGCCACATGCTAACTGTCATACATGAAGCACTGCTAGCCCAAGGGGGGGTCTGGCTCGCTGAGAGGGAAAGAAGATTGGGAGCGAGTGCCTATGTGTGTGTGTGTGTGTGGTGGGGGGGGGGGGGAGGGAGGGAGGGAGAAAGACACAGACGTGAGAAGAGATTAGATGCACACATACCGTCACACACAACTACACCAGAGAAACAACCAGAGGAATCATTCTTTTCACAGACATCATTCTACTTCAAGCTTCAGAGGCGCGTCAAGCATCCACGTGTGGACCAGATACGCCACACCTGGCGCCCGCCCAGAGTTCACTGTCCTTGGGATCCACACTGTTGACGAGCCCCCATCTCCTCCTCCAAGCCTGATTCCCCTGGCCTGATCCCCCTGGCTTTGTCTTTCTTTTTTTCATTAAGACTAGCATCTGCTTGGGCAATTAGCCATGAGCTCTGTACTTTTACTACAATGCTTGTCCTTAGCGAGCTTTGCAATTAGCTTCTTAATTGGGTCTAAACGACGGAGGCGGAACAAAATAAATTCTCGAGAGCTAGAAAGCCTTCATATAGTTATTGGCTAAGGGTGTAGTGTGTTAGCAATAACATTCTTGGTGCAGAGTTAGCAGCATCCTCTATTGCAGAGCCTTTGGCATCTCACTGCCCAAGAGTGTGAAAGCATGGAGGAGAAGAGAGGAAAAGGTGTACAAACAACAGAGAGAGAGAGAGAGAGAGAGAGAGAGAGAGAGAGAGAGAGAGAGAGAGAGAGAGAGAGAGAGAGAGAGAGAGAAAAGAAACACGTGGCAATGGCTTTATGTCTCATTTTCAATTGAAAGTGACACATACCCTTTTGTGGTCTAACTATCATTTCTGTCAAATGCTAACATTCGGTGTGACAGAGGCTGTTATGGTGGCTTTATATGTGAAATAGACTGAGCCTCTGGGTACATTTTTGCATGGAAGCCTGATGTGACACAGCTCAGTTGACAGGGCAATAGGGATACCCCCCCCCCCCTCGGATTAAGTGAATATATAAGGGAAAGGCATGCGACGTGGTTCCCTATTAATTAAAGAGCTGTAACCATTGCAATGATAACACATTAAGATCTATTTCAGTCCTGTTACATTTAATACATGTAACAGAATTGATTGTGTAAGCCATAATTTGTGCTTCGTTAGATGTTTTGACTTAAACACAAAGCATTGTATTGAAAAAAATATACAACAAATATATAATTATAGGATTGTATTATTATTATCATTATAGTAATATTAATACTATAATAATAATAATAATAATAATATAATAGTAATAATAAGTAGTTTTATTTGGGCTGGAATAATACATTTCTTATTAATTAAAATGTCCAGAGTATTGACAGGCAAGTGATTTTGTATTACATTAATATGTGAAAAAAGGGCCATGATCCTCGTACAGAAAATACAGCATGTTCATAGCATACAGAGTAACAGAATAGTTGAATTGTGTGTGTGTGAGTGTGTGTGTATGTTTTGGTGTCAGTTTGTAGACAGTGGTGTCCATTACTCACACACTGCCATCCAACCCAGTGAGGCATGTTCATAGCAGCAGCACTGAAGTCTCCCTGCATCCAGCTCATATCCCTGCAGCATTAGGCACACGTGCACGCGCACATGCACGCACACGCACACAAACCTAGAGAAGAATACAAGCACCATCTAGTGCTTTATGCAGGAAAATGCTTTGTAGAATGGTGCCAAAGTGTTTGTAATCAGTGCACTTTAATTCTATAGCATAAATAAAACGGGTGGATTAAAGCATCTTTTGAATACAACAATATTATCAAAAAGATATACAGTGTAAAATCATATTAATTCATAATCAGTTTTAAATGTTGTTTCCAACCATACAATCCTTGCTCACATCTAAAGAAGGGGGATTTTGTCATTTCATAATATCAGTAATGAGAAGGAACATGGTCTGACCCTGCTGTCTGTTTAACTGTAATATGGTGTTGAAGGACATGCACAAGCCCTGTTTTTGAACCTCGTTCAGCAGTCATTATTCATGCTTTCTTAGGGGCATCTAAGATATAGGCCTACATTGTATGAAACTTCCCATGTCCTGTTAATATAAGTTTGATTACTGTCAGGGGATAAACCGTTGGCTTGGATTTCACAAAACTGTACGAATGAAATGTTTAACACTTTGCATTTGTTTTTTTTATTAGTAATACTGTGAGGATGAAAGCTTGGTGGAAACTCTGATTGTGTGTGTGTGTGTGTGTGTGTGTGTGTGTGTGCATGTATGAAGAGTGAAACAGTATCTGGTATTACAGGTGTTCAAGGAGTGGAGAGCCAGTATCATCATGCCTGGTGGAGATTCAGTAACAAATAAGTGCATTTCTGGATTTCACACAAAAAGAAATACTGCCTTGATGATTCAGTTAGCTTTGTTTGTGTCTCGTTCATCTCACTTTAAATATACACATTTGTTCGGCAGCCTTGATTTGACCATTTACCTCATAGGTCTGGTGAGGGTTGTATGACCTGGAAATATCATGCATGGATACAATGTGACCCTGGGATGTGAGGTCATCGGTGATGTTTGGATGGGGCAGCAGCCTCTGTCTGTGCAGTGTCATGGAGACAGATGACATCAATGGGGTGAAGGAAATGCCATGTCTGTCTCATGTTTGCTGAGGGATCAGATTAGAGTAGAGGTTGGAGCTCCTATTCAATCATCAGTCAATATAGGCCTACTGGTAGCCTATGGGAAAGGGAAAGGAAAATTTGTATTGGATTTGGAAATGTGCTAACGTTATAGTAAAAATGTATACTGTTTAATAGTAAACTCCTTAATGCTTTAGCTATTTAACTTGAGAGTTTCTCAGTGGTCTTTAGTGAAGATCAGACGCAGCATTAACAATTGCTCAGCTTCGGAGGCCTTTTCTTACTCTCGCGTGTTTCGATAGACTGCGAGACGGGAGGAACCAATCAGATATCCGTACTATGGGCCGTCATCAAAGAAATGGCGACTTGCTTGAACGAACACAATGACAACAAACTTTAAAAATCGGCTAACAAAACGAATAGACAAGATAAATAATGGTGCAGGACGATTTATAATGACCGACCGGAAAAAGCATGAAGCTCCCACTGCTTCACGTGAGTTCAGTGAAATGTGGAATCATGCACTTTCTAAAAACAGACCGAGATCGAACAAATCAAGGAATAAAACAAAACATACCCAACTATCACCATGCGTTAACTCTTCAAGTCCTCCCAAAGGTAAGATTGTTGCAGGAATCATACCAAATGAGCTTCCCAGTTTTCTAGTTATCTCAAGTCAGGTTATTTAGCCAACCGGTTAACTCAACTAATTTAGTTAGTCTTGTCAACAATTGTGTAGTTGTTTAGCTACAAATAGCGGCTTATGAATGGATGGCTAACTTTAGCGTCTTCCTCATGAGCATGCAAGGTTTAACTGGATCACTTGAGGCAGTTGTAATCCTAGGCCTACACTTACAAAATACTCCTGACTCTGTAAAGTCAGGAGTAAAGTTGATACGATGCATGAAGTAAGCAGATATGTCATACTTGATTCAATAGTTAACTAACTACCGAGTGTTCATACACATCTTTCAAAACATTGATCTTATTAGTTTTGGAGACCCCCAGATGCAGAGGAAGACTAGGATACAGCAACTTGAATAGTGGAGATTCCCCTGGTGATGGAGAAATGGTGCATGACATCATATGGGACTCCACATCACCTTCTGGAAACAATGGTAACAAACAAAAACAATAGTGTTGTAACACACACAAACAAATAAAAACATACTCTTCCAGGAAAAAATTTTTTTTTAAAGAAGTGAGGACATTTGACTAAATGTCTGACTTCATTTCACAGGGAAAGGGCCCGGAGAAACTAGAGTTGTCAAGATCTCAGACATTGTCAATCGCATTGCTCCAAAGGTTAGTACATTAGTTGTTTTAAAACTTACTGTTTATACTATCTTATCTTGGCATGTTTAACTGAGTCGTATGAAGCATAATCCTACTGATTAATAGGCCTGGTTTAGTAATATAAGCTTTTTCTATCAAATTTGTCACAAAATGTGACACCAAATACAATCAAACATCACCGATGTCTTGAAAACTTAACTTTTCTTGTTTCTCTTCACTTTATCTGTATCTTGAACATGTAGTATAGACTAAAGTATTTCCAGCAGCTGTTCTGAGTCTAAATGTATTTTTTTAGGATACCAAACCTACCAGTGTTGAGTCAGCCTTATTACAGTGGATTGGGGACAGTGCTGTCCCTTGTACCCCTGAAGCGCGTCCACCAAGTGTCAAGAGGAAATCAACACGGTAAGTACGAAACAAGAGACATTGGAATGAGTGCCCTAACAATGATTACAAAGATAGTATTCATGTTTCAATACAGCCATATTTCCTAAGTGATGTGCCAAAGCTGAAAAAAAAATAACGATAACCACATTTCCTTTCTCGACTTCAAAGGCAAAGCAATGTGGAGGACCTCATGAAACTGGCCAAGCAGTTTGACATCAGTATGCACCAGCAAGACAAAGAGAGCCTTGAACAAAGAAACAACACCCTCAATAACCTCAGCAAACACAACACAGCAGCCGGCCGCTCGTCCGGTGAGATTATTCCTGCCGTTTGCGTGGAGGAACGCGGAAGTCTGTCCTCCAGGTCCCAGCAAGCGGAGGACGAGCTACACGCTCTGTTTGACGGGCCGACTCAGCGAATTAGCGGCCGTCTGAGTCAGGGTTCATCTGCGTCCTCGTATTCACAAGACATTAAGGGTCAACCTGGGGTTTGCCATCTCGCCACCCACAGGTCAGAGGTCAAGTCTGGTCCTGTACCATGTGACGTGGACGGGATTTTCAAAGGTGCGTCAGTCAAAGCGGACGATTTTGACGATGATTGGGAGAATGATGACCTCCTCAATGACTCAAATGTGCTTGAGATGAACTCTGAGCCACAGGCGGAAGTGCCACCCAAACCCAGCTCACAAACATGCACTATCAAAAATTACCTTGCTACAGAATCTCTTCCAGCCATATCTACATGTAGGTCTACACGTTTGCACTGTCCTGATCAGGTGTCCATTGTACACCCTCAAGCCAGCAGAAGCAACCTTACAGGGCTGTGTCCCAAACCAAAGACTACCAACCGAAGCACTTTCAAGCTAGACCCCAATCCCTACTTCCAGGGCAAGATGTCTGCCACCAGAGAAGTACCCAAAACGTGCCTTACTCTAGTAAAACCCCAGCCTACAACTCAAAGGCTTGATCGGGGCTGCCCTACAGCCACGCCAGGCTCTTCTTTCGCAGTGACTTCAGACCAGCGGACAGAGAACTCTCTAAAGGACGTCTCAGACGTGGACTTTAAGTCCCTTTTCGACTCTGAGTCCCAGTGGGACGAGGGGGATGATGATGAACTGTTGTACCAGGTGTGTGACAACGTGGAGAGGATCTCCTACAGTCAGCCAGAGTCCGTGACCAGCTCTGACGGCCGGAAACAATTGGACGACATCAAGCGAAAAATGTCCACGCCCGTAATCATTGATATAGATCGGTCTGTGAACAGAGGGTCATGCAGCTACGTCCGTTCTAACTCTGCACCGGGAACCAGCATCCCAACTGAGAACTTCCAATTATGGAACGTTCCATATCAAGCTGCCAACCATTCCATTGTGACTCAGAGCCACTCAGGTGGTAGGGTGGGCATGTTCACCCAGGCTACTAGTGCTCCTGGTGGGGGATCAATAAGCCATGGGACCTGTGCAACCTTCCAGTCTGTGGACAATAAGACAACTATGCAGCCACATACAGTCTCGGCCAGGAACCCCAACTCCCATCATGCATCATTCAAGAGACATCTGTCCGACTCTGCAACCATGAACAACAAAGGTAAGCTTTGTTCAGTTCTCAACCACCCCCCCCCCCCCCCCCCTAGCCACCCACTCCCCTTGCACCTGTGCTAGGTTAGTACAGATATTGCATTAGACGCTGGCCCCAAAGAGCACATTAGCCCAATCAGGATGTTTATTGTAGATGTTATCTACTTTCCACAGGAACCTGAGAAACCCCTGTTTGATCAGCAAATGGGGTTTGAATAAGGGTTCTTAAAGGAGGCTTTACTTTAGTACTGGCATACTTGATTTTTTTAAATTTTTATTATGCTTTAAAAAGATAAGTAGGTCTTGTATTTATTCGAAGGGAAATTTGCAGCATTACAGCGGTCCAGATTAAAATAAATAAAATAACAATAGAAATACAATAGGTTACTTATACACAACACACGGGGGGGTGGGAGTAAAATACATCATAACAAAACAAAGCATTTATTGCAGGTGACGCACTAGTCAGTAACACCACAGTAACAAACAATACTACATAGCGACACTACACAACTAGCATATTATATTTGTTTAAATTATATATATTTTTGTGTGTGTGTGTCTTTTAAAGTTTTTGTCACAAGTGGCATGGCGGGGAAGTGTTCTGCGCTGGAGATTGAGAGGAAGAAGCAGGAGGCGATAGCCAGGAGAAGAACACGGATGCAGACCCACAACCCAGGAGGAGCATCGTGTTGATGGTGCGTTGGGCCAGACCCAGATACTACTGAGTATGATTGCTAACCATGAGTTGGTTGTTTACATCTTTCTCTGGCCTAATGCTAATAACAAATTAGTTGGTAAATGGCTTTCATTTGTGTGGGGCCAAAGTGTCTGCAGTATTACATAGTTAGAGACTTATAGTTTGGGAAAAGATGTGCACAAAATAAAAAAAATGGGCTGTCCTGTTTTTAAAGTTATTTGTACAATGTTGTAATCGAAGACTTTCATGGAAAGTGTTCCATTCGCAGAGAGTAAATCTACAGTATTACATGTACCTGAACCTGCATTTAGACTTTAAAATAGTGTTTATCTGATTTAGTACTTGAATCACGTGTTACAAAGGAGCAAAACACAACAGTTTTCAATGTCTCTTATTTGTGTTGTTCTTCACTATGCTTTGTATCTTCATTTTATTCTAAAATAGCACTGGCCAGAAAGAAGGCCAAGCTAAAGACTGTATCATGCCACTCCCTAGCCACAGTAGGAATAGTCTGCACCTTTGTTATTGTCTAGCTAATATGCTATGCTATTAAAATATGATCAAAACATCTTACCTGTCAATTCATGTGTTCACACTTACATACTATACTGTAAGGCTATAGCCTTATGAAAAAGTACTGAGAGAAAAGGATATTTATTATGATGGCTGATTTTGGCATGAATACCTTTAAACAGGTCTGATTGTTGAAAAGTTAATTTGATTCATTGTTTGTTGACTCCTATTTGGACTCGTAGCTCTTTTTCATATGAGGACCATACTATTAGAAATGAGAGATGATTTATATGAGACTAATATCAAGATGAATTTCCTTTCTGACCCTTCATCTCTCACACCTGCTGTATTAGGATTCTGTGGGACAACGTTTGTCTTTGTGCTTTCTAGAGAATTCTGTGTTCTCCGTACCCAAAACCCAGCTATTATTGGGCAGAAGAGATGTGCTCTCAGTTATAACACACGCGTGTGTGTAGGTTTGTCCGTGCAATTTCCATGTGTGCGTGTATATGTGTGCTACATCACGCAAGGTACCAGGCATAGGCTTAACTATGCCTTCTTTCTCCCCATCGAACGGACTGTAAATCAGAAGGCAGGGGCAATTTGGCACAGGCATAAAAGGCTGTTTTATGACTATGATTATGGTTATGATGATGACTAGCATTTATTTCAACTATCTGATGAAACCTGGCGAGGCCAACAGGTGTCGAGCAGGTACAATATCGCGCTCGCTGAAGGATCCCTGTAGCCTGGCCCCGGAAAGCCAACACTCAGAAGCCCGACAGAAGAATGGCTGTTTCAGCGCTCGCTCGTCACGCTATACACAGAGCAATTTCTGATTATTGAATCAGAGCGGAGGAGGACAACGCTGGGCTTTGTGGCGAGCGAATGATTTATGACTGTTAGTCGGGTGTAAGGCAGTAATAGCTGGCCCATTATGTTTCCATGGTACCTATTTGAAGCTGTCATTTTTAATATGGATATTTTCTTTTGGGAGTTTTCGCAGATCAGAAGTGATTGTTTCGGACATTAATTGACTTATTGTAACTTTGGGGATGGTATGCACATGGCTGTACCAACCCTGTCTGTAGTTGGGACTAACATGTTTATTTAAGGCCGCTGGGACAAAGTAAATATTTAAAGTATTCATAATATTTGATTGAATTTGCATTATGCCAGCTACTTTGCTGAAGAGCCAAGCACACCTTCGAAACTACTGACCGTTTGTTACGGCGATTCAAGGTGTCTGCCCCACCGTGTTTCTTTTATTTGGCCTCACATGAAACAAGAATCAGTCAAGATAGAAACAAGGCAAGTGCTTGCATGCTCTCCTGGCCCGTAGAGTGTAAGAGATGCCACATGGGACCCTCTGAAATGTAATACATACTGTACACTTTGGAGATTTTGATCTGTGCCAAAAACTTGTTCTTGTCAGGACACATGGTCAAGAGGAACATTAGGTCTTTATGATAGCAAAGTGGAAAACCATGCTGACCTCTGTTTGCATATCTTGCTTACCGGTAATAAGCAGAGAAGACACGTAAAGCAATGACAAGTACAAAGGAAGTTCTTACTATCCAGCATGTTTGTGCCATGTGATATGTGTTCAAAAAATGACTCAGTAGACAACGATATGATTTTTACTCGTCAAGGAGCCTCCTCCCTCCTGTCCTTCAACAGAATCAAACCAATCAGGTCGGTCTTTAAGATGTTATCTCTGCGCAGCCCTATCTCTGTTTCTGTGTAAGATAGCTTTCCCCTACTGTGGACCCATATTGGAGGAAGACCATGCATTGTTCTCATAGCCTGGCCCCTTTGAGATTACCCAGCAGGGAAGGACTGAGGCCCCTAACGCAACCGCACAAACGCATGCACACCTACATTCTCACACGCACATACAATACCCCCATTCCAGTCACACACACACACATACAGTGGTGTATAGGCAGGAGCCTGTCATCACTGTAAATGACCTGTGAAGAGTTTCACAGTGCGTGTCATTAGGCAGCTTTAGATTTGTTTCAACAGCGCTTCACCTGAGGGCTTCATTCATGGGCCCCCAGGTATGACCAAGCCGCTGGGGGTAATGCCACATTCCCTTACTCCCTGTACAGAGGCCATCTGTGAGCATGTGGGTGGGTGTGGTTGTGGTTTAAGAGAGCACTGTGGTCTAGAATGTATCTATGAGACTGAATATTCTTATTTGACTTTTTGGGGCATTGCAGAGGTATTCAGTAGTTAGATGTCTTTTCAGACAAACTTTTGTGTGCCTTAGAAATGTGGTTTTTGTAAGAATAAAATGTTCACATGATTAGTTTATTGTTGTCTGTGAGACACTTTAGTAAAGGCTGTGAATTGAGTTTTTAGGTCATGTAAGTATGGACATGTTTCAGTTAGATAAAACTATATTTGGATCATCACACGATTTCACCATACTTCTAAAACATTGCTTTCTGCTGACTCCCTCATCGTTAAGATTGAATGTTTTCCCCCCCCCCCCATGTCTTGATTGTACTCTGGTTATGTGTACTTTAACCTTTTATCCAATCATATCCCTCATCAGCACCATGTCATCAACGTGCTCCATTAAGCGTGCTGATAAGAATCCACAGACTTAACCGTGTTTTGAGAAAGGAGACTTGCTCATGGCCAACCCCAGCCAACCAATACCCCGTCAGCCACATTCCTCCAGCCTATATCTGCCAACACCTTTGCGCTACAATAGCTTTGGCTCTTTTTTCAACATCCCATAATAGGCGGCGTGGGCTGTAATGGTCTGTTGACAGGTTTAGGCTGAGGTAATTTCGTTGCTTAGCTTTACAGTGAGGTGCCAAATCTTCCCCTGAGGAAAAAAGCATAGGTGGGTGGTTAGCTATTAACTTTTGATCAGCTACTTTGTTGTGGACCAAGTGTTGTTATAAAAAGTAGCCCCGCAAATCATATTTCTATAATCACATAGTCATAATAAACGCCTACTTCAAAGTAGTCGAGGTAAAAGTCAACTTAGCTGTTGCTTTGTTGTAGACCCTCAGTTGGATCATTGGCCTTGTGCTAAATGCTATGTAGCGCTCGAGTTAAAATGGTTCCTGCTGTGCAGAAGCACAAGTTCATTAAGTGAGGCAGGACTGCATAAAGGGACCAACTGAGTGGAACCCCAGCTGTCCAGACTTGCTGTTCACAGCACACTCACACACACACACACACACACACTCATATATAAACACCATGGAAAATGCAAGAGAATGCAAAACTGTGAGGCCACATGGGCAGAGGCCAGGGGTTCCTCTTCAACAATGAGAAAAGCAGATTGGCAAACATACACATCTGTCAGCTGACCACCCTCTGCGGATGTCCCAAGTTTTTCCCCCGACTACTATCTCCCCCACCTCCCAGATCTCCCTAACACACATGCACACAGTTCTGTATGGCCTCTTAAGGGTCACGCCCAGTCTTACCTCAGTTTCCAGAGTGATTGTGGAAGCTGATGATGGGATGGCTGCAGTATTGCTCATCTGGCTTTCATTTAGTCCCAGTAGTGAGGAAAATACCTCCAAAGGGCATGGATTTATCTTTTTCTTTTTATCCCTTCATATTAATGTTAGTGGTTAACTGAGGGGTTAACTAAATTGTGTACATTTGAGTATTTGGATGTAGAGTATTGTGAAGGCAGCCATATTCCTTCCACAAAACAGAGGAGTAACAAACACACACATACTTATGTTCTTGGAAACCTGTAAGTCTGGGATGGTGTTTATTGCTTTTGGCACAGTCCGGACTATGTTTACCTGGATCTGGTTAATTGACCGTGGCAGATCAAAGAGGTGGAAAGGGGCTCACAATGGAGATCAGATCAGCGGCACTCTGCACACAAACACCCTCACACAAGCAGATAGGCAGAAAAACACTAAAGCTTTCAGTAGATACCAATACAAATAATATACAATGGCACTCTCACATTTGCTGGTATGCCTTCTACCTCCATTACTGGGACTTTCATAAACAACCAACACTGAGACTAGTGAGATTTAAAGCACAGTTAGAGGGGAGAAAGTACAGAGAGAGAGAGAGAGAGAGAGAGAGAGAGAGAGAGAGAGAGAGAGAGAGAGAGAGAGAGAGAGAGAGAGAGAGAGAGAGAGAGAGAGAGAGAGAGAGAGAGAGAGAGAGAGAGAGAGAGAGAGAGAGAGAGAGAGAGAGAGAGAGAGAGAGAGAGAGAGAGAGAGAGAGAGAGAGAGAGAGAGAGAGAGAGAGAGAGAATGTGTTCGAACTGCAGTCTTTTCCTCACAGGCAAATTGGAAGTCCCCAGTCAAATTACACGAGCTGTTTCCAAATGTTAATAGGCCTTATCAAATCAACAAAGCAACTAAAGATGCAAATCGAAAGATCCGTGCCGCTCATTTAGCAGCTGTTGGAGGGAAGAATGAAACATTTTCCTCTTGTATTCACAACGTTTTCCCACCAGAGAAGCAGAGATTTGTGTATTGTGTGTTTGTTTGAAGATTCAGTTTTAAACCTTTCTTTTTTCTTTTTCAAAGCACTCTTGCACTTTTTTCTTGGTGGCAGGAACATTTAGTCACCAACATGACCATAACGTACTGCATCTCTTAAGTTTTCCTTATCCTGGTGTTGGAGCTGTGGTGTTTTTGTTGAAAACTTGCAGTCTTTTTTAGACAGAGTGAGGATGCCAATGGACTTAGCCCTGAAATGGCTGCAATCATGTAGAAGTGGTCAGACTGTCAGTGAGATAGACTCAAACCACCAACAACAGGCAACCTACGCTGGAAAATGTGCTAATAAAATGTTGTACTTCTATACAACCGCCAACCAAGTGTGGGAACTCTCTCATTTAACATCAGAATGGTGTGTCAGATTTATGGGACATCTTTTCCCAGCTCGTAGAGAAGGTATAATCTTTGCCTGGTAAAATGTTTTACAATGTAGTATAATATTGTCACTTGACACCCGTAATCATCATTTGTTGAACGTAGATGTGTTGAACTCAAATGATCGATTCTTGCTCACATTTTTTGTAGGTTTGGCAAATATCCACAATCTAGAGATGGTTCAGATTAGGTTAATAAAGAAGAAACCTTTATTGATCCCAATCAATCGTGACACCCAACCTGCTGTCCCTCTTCCCAGGGCTGTGGACAGCCACATCAGCACAGCCCGGGGGGCCTCCGTAAGTGCTCCCATCATGTCCTGACCAGGGACATAGGCAGGAGAGCAAACTGTTAAGTTTCTGAGGGTTTATTGAGGGGGAAACATGCAAAGTCCACCTAAGCACCGACAGGCACCCACATGCCCCAAACAGGAATCGAGCCCAGGACCTTCTTGCTGCGAGGCACTTAAGTTATGAATCCTTTTTTCTTCTGCTACTGATACCATCACTGGGCCCACATATGTAACAATGCGTGGCCAGTAGGTTTTCTTCTCACATACATTTAGTCATTTAGCAGACACTCTTATCCAGAGCGACTTACAGTAGGTACAGGGACATACGCACGGTACACACACAAACACGCCTGACATTGATGTCTCACCCGACCATGTCGAAACATGCATGCCCATGTCACACAAACCACCTTGACATACCAAGCCCGTGTACACACACTCTCCCAGTTGAGGTTACCGTGGAGGGATTTTAATCTACATGTGAAATGTGCTCTCCTCTGCCTCGCATTGTGACTCGTCAGCAGTGTGAGCATAGACCCTGTTTCATAAAGCCTTGCTCTATTGATTGGATGGGTTTCAGTTGGAACACACAAACACACACACACAAACACACACACACTAGTGACTTTGTTGTAAAGGCAAGAGGGAGAGGGCTAAGTGTCAAGCCTGGCGTGATGGGTGAACATCAATCATGGCTTGTCAAGCTTGCCTTTTTTCTCCCCCTCTCCAGCCTTTTTTCTGCCTCACTGATCAGTCTTTGTTTTGAGTGGCGCAGTAAAGAATGCAGCGGGACTACACAGACAAGCCTCAAGTTGTTTGCAGGTGCTATCGGCCACATGCAGCTGCCAATTACAGCCCTTGTCATTTCCATACTAGCCTCCAGGTTATGGTGAACATTGAACATGATGCACTTTAATAACTAATTGGGTACATGTGTATGGACTTGTAATTGCCACCTGATTGTGTGTGTGAGTGTGCATGTCTTTCTTTATACTTCATGTTTAAGTTCAGATACATTTGGGATGAAAAGACATCCTGGATTAGTTGACTTTCCAAGAAAGTCTATATGAACTATATGAATCAACTTGGGACAAGTGCAGTGTGTTTCATTGAAACATTTTGTTTCCCTTTTTTGAAAAACGTTCTCTTTAAGCTGTGCCAAACACTACAATTAACAACTGGTACCAAGTTTTTCCTCTATTTATTATTATGTTTTGCGTTTTGGAGGTATGCACTGTGTTATATTTCTAATGGGCTCCAGGTCCAGGGAGATGTGTTTTCAATTACTATTTGGTAGAAAGGCTGATGGTAAGACAATCAAGCACAGAGCTCCAGATTTACTTTGTGTGTTTGTGATCTGTTATCCTAGAAACCAACGATAATATGACTCCATTTATCAGAACACACCTACACAATGCACAGCTAATCAAAAATGAATACCACAATGACAAGTAACTATGTTTGTTACGTGGATGAAAAATGCTTGTTTGCTAGTGCATTACACAGTAGTTCAGTGCAGACTGAAATAGCCAAAACACAGATGGAGAGAATTAATGTTTGATCTCGGCTACTGTAGCTCAAAGCAAAGAAAAGTCACAACTCCAAGGTGTGTAATACTTCAATAATGAATGCATTCTCTTCCAATGATTTATTCAACTCCCTACTTATTTTAGCCTTTCAAATGGATTGTTTTAAAAGTATAATCTGGAATAAATGTGTTTTTGTTTTTTAAATTTGAGCCTTTTGTATATATATATATACATATAAAAAGACACAACAGTATAGTTTATACAAGTAACTGTCTTGAAAGGTTCACTGATACACTTCAGTACAATATTCCAAAACGACCCTGCTTCTGTGAAAAACACCTATACACACTAACACACTAACTCACAGAAACACTTACACGCAGAGAGGATTAGAGGAGCATATTGGATATTTATGAGCCAACCGTAATGCATCACATCTACCCCCATATCCATATAAAATATTAAAAGAATTCTCTCCTAATAACACTAGAGTGGAAACAAAAGAAAAACAACAAAAGTTGAGATCATTTGCATATCAACTTTCAAAAACATATTTATCATATATCATTTGATAGAATGCATTTGCTTTCTCATGGTAGGTGTGTTAACAACCACATCCAAGTGTGTGAGGACATACCGTAATGGGTTAAACTAAAGAACAAACAACAAATACAATTTAGAGGATATATTATGTACAATATGTGAATAGATCATGTTTGCGTCACTCTGGTGGACCTTTAAACAAATGTGTTATTATCATAATATACCATTATTGCTTAATTGAAAGCTGGGGCATGGATTTAACATGCATCTCAAACGATCTTATATCATAACCAGATTAAAGGAAAACGACTGAACATGTACAGTAATATGTAGTGTCAACCTCAAGTTCATGTCATTGAACATCTTTTGTGGTCTTCTAATGATCTATCGTGTATTCCCTTAAAGGGACCATTCTCCTCCATTCTTCTTTAGCCTAGACTACATTACCTGAAGAGTCAGAGCCACAGAGCTGCAACAGTGACATCTAGTGTGTCTACATCCTAGCAGAGCCACAGTGGTACACAGTCTAGTTTGGCAAGACACTACCAGGCTTACCCAGCCCTAACACACCTGGGTCTACCAATCATGTGATGGGTCATTCATTGTCTCATAAGTGAACACCTATATTTTGGGAAATGTTGTCATTGGCAATTTTACGTAAGAAATAATGCACACATAAATCCATCCCATTTCGAAAGTCATAAAAATGTGAAACACAATTGTCGGTAGTAAATCAAGTCAGTGTAGCGTTGCACTTATCTCTGGTTGTTGTGAGAGTCCAGGCATGCGCACCGACACACCACAACACACACGATGCCTCCACCCCGACACAGAACCACACATCCCCCAAAACACTGCATCTAACCAGTGTCTGCCTCTCCTCTCTCAGCTGCGACCCTCAGCCCCAGGCTCTCTCCACAATGACATTTTCATGCGGCCATATGGAGGAGTGTTGGTGATCGAGATTTACTGTCAGGGAAGCCTCCCGCCAGAGACCACGAGGAAGCTGGAACATATTGCTTTCTGTAAATCAGCGGATGTGAGAAGAGGGAGAGAGGGAGACCTCCTCGAGGCTAAGGACAGACCTATTCCTAGAATTCAAACCCCAAGATTGAGTGTGTGTGTGTTTGTCTGTGTGTGTGTGTGTGTGTGTGTGTGTGTGTGCGTGTGTGTGTGTGTGTACATGCATGCCTGTGTGTGTCCATGTGTGTCAGTCACATACTTAATAAACAGGTTTGGCTAGTTTGGTGAGAGTATTTAGGCCAATTCCCACACAGAGTGACAAGAAGTGGAAGTGGCGAGGTGGAAAGAGAGGAGGGACAGCACAGGAAACCACAGATGTGTATCAGCTATCATATGCTATTCGTATGTACAAATCTCAAAGTATTTACTGGCTGTGTGGCCCACCATTAGGATGCAGCAAATTACAGGCCACTTTAGTTTTTAGAGTGAAACATTTTTAACGCAAAGGGTGACCTCAAGCCCTGAAATAGGCTGAGGAAAACCAATCTCTCCATGTGAATGCGTCAGAAGACCAATCAGAAAGCAAATGATGAAAGATATTTTGCATATCTGTATGTGACATGGAATAGGCCAACAGGTTTGACAGGTATTGTCGAAGATCAGAACATACGCAACAATGAACTGCGGTGACAAAGGAGACGAGCGGAAGGCTCAGAAAACACCCATCAGTCATCGCTCCACCCCAAGCTCTTCTTGTCAGTCACCAAGGTTCATTACCGCAAGCAGTCCTTTGAATTTGAAAGATATAACCCACTTCCTGTTGCTCCACACCACCTGAATGTTGACCATATTCCGAACACACAATCAACAATCTGTAATCGAGAGCAGTAGATATGAGGTGTTGATAACCTTATAATTAACAGGTTAAAATATATATTATCAAGACTAAAGTATTATAGTAGTGTAGATAAAAATAGTTTACTCGTCTTGTACACTGTGTTTTCTAACAATGCTTTCCACGTTCAATATCTCCTCTTTTCAGTATCAATGAGCCTCATGACACGCTGCTCGTTCCATTTGGGACGCTTGTTCCCTCGGGTTCATGTCCCGGCTCCCCCGTGAGGCTCCCGCCTTTGAACCTGAACGCACTCAGAGACAGATCAACAAGGGCCTCAAATGTGAACCAGATTCCCGGGTTTGGGAGTGGGGAATACTAAAGGTTCTTCGGAGGTCCTCCACCCACTGTCTCTCCGCATAGCTTTTTAGCGTTGATTCAATAATTGTCTGGCTTTTTGGACGCTTGTGGTTGTGCGAGCCATTTCATGTTGCTTGGGCCAGTCGCTGAACATGTGGTAACTGACTGACCCCACTGAAAATCACAAAATGTATCGTCAGAGTTTCAGCTCGATTTTAGCGTAAATGATTTTCCTAGTTTAAATGGTGTCCCCCGGTCTCTGCCCTCACATCTTCTCGTGCTTGGGTTTGTGGTGAACAAGGCCTCTTTCCTCTGAGGGAAACCCTGAAAGGGAGCCAGTGTCAGTTAGGAGCAATGTCAACAACAGGGCTTAGGTCCACAGGTCCGACCGCACTGACCCAACCTCGCCAGCTCACACATTCCCTGCGTTGCTAACACACCACAACAATCGCTCCTTTGTCGGCCGTGATTGATGACACGCTGGAATTTCATTCACGGCCGCCCCATGTTTGGGAGTTACCGTGACGACCAGGTGAAAACAGAGCGTGGTAGGATATCAGGTTTCCTGACCTTGAACACGAGGGGTAGGGGTGGGGGGGGGGGATGGTGGAGGGGTGGAGAGAGAGCAGCAACAAGAGAGGTTCGTGGAAAGGTTATGCAAACAGTTATTGTTGGTTATCACCTCTTTGAACAGATAAGCAGGGGAGTTATCTCATCCAAAATGTTTGTTGTTGCCTGGGACGATCGATTATAGCTCACGGTGTGACTTCATCATTACCACTGGTGACTTCTGCTCGTGGGAAACTTCTGCTTGGCGTTGGGCTCTCTCTTCGCTACTTTGCCCTCCGTGAACTGATAACAAAGCTATGTGAGATTGCTATGATTTTCTGTTTCCCTGTCATGGTGTTAAATTCTTGCTGATAAGAGATACGCCTGGATAATGTTTCCTCTCTCTTTCTTTGTCTTCTGCTTTGACTCTTTGTTGCTCTCTCTCTCTCTCTCTCTCTCTCTCTCTCTCTCTCTCTCTCTCTCTCTCTCTCTCTCTCTCTCTCTCTCTCCCCACACACCAACACAAACAAATCAGACACACATACAGTACAGTACGTAAGAGTGCACACATGCACGCATAACATACACTCTCTCATTTAATGGATATGGCCTCTTGGTAAAGTGCACTATTAAGAAGGATGCACGTAACAAAGCTCTGATGCAATATTCATGCCTGCTCATTCAATGCTGCTAATGCTTTCGCCTCCATTGCGAGACACAGTTGCATTAAAGCTAATGCTTTGTGCTTGTGTTTATGGTGAGAAGCTCTGAAGGGATGTTGTATATTTGGTGCACTATTTGCCACTTGTAAAACAGGCATTGGAAGTGAACAGTATCTTAACCAGCTTTATTGGGCATTCTCAAGTCATTATTAGAGGTATAAATTGAATTTGCCATTCATATTGAAAAAGAAGTATAAGGGGAAGTTAAATTAAGAAAATGTTTATTTTTATTCAATTTTCAAGGGCCTGATGCCTGTTGTCCCCATGTCACCTTAAAAATCCCACGGAAAGCAGAAGAGTTGGTGGCTCAGACTTCAAAGCAGGCTCTTTAAGTACTCTAGCTGGAGTTTCTGCAGCTCCTAACATGCAATAACATATTAATGTATGGAAATGCGAGAGCTCCAGTCTCCGTCTGCCTCTCATCCAACCATGAATTATTAACACCTAGCATGGCTGCTCCATCATGCACACTGCCCACCACTCCCTAGCATCGGCGACTACACCATGGGTACCCTCACACACACACACACACACACACACACACATACATAAACTTGAGTGTGTAGAGGCACGTCATTCGCACACGTTTGCCTTCACACGTAGTGTTCATGTGCACTCGCATGCTTTTTCTATCCAAACACCCCCCCCCACACACACACACACACACTCTTTAAAAAGCATTTTTTTTTTTTTTCACTCAGTCGGTTTCCGCTTCGGTGGTATGTGATCGACACCACACCCAGACATTAAAGGACATTGTTGTAGAGCAAACCAAATCGTTATTCACTGACTTGTCTTCCAAAGCATGGGCCTTTCCCATTTATTTCTACACAGTACAAACCAGTCAGAAAGAGGATCAGCATAAAAGGGCTAGCACCTTTAGGGCAAACTTGTGATGATAGCTTTACGGGCCTGACTGGAGTAATGCCATCAATTATGAGACAATGTACTTGAGATTGGCCATGGTGTCAGCCTACAGCTCTGCCCCCCAATACTGCAAGCCTCTGATATTGATGCACAGTAGGAAGGTAGACACGTTCATAACCAGTTGTCTGTGTGAAAGCTAAACTGTTGCTATGGTCTTAATGGCCGTTAAGGTTTTAATAAAAGGGGTTGGTTCAGCACTACAGAGGACATGGTATAGGGCGAACAACAAGAACTGTGGGTGGACTTGTTCAGTTATTTTACAAAACAATAAGGCTCCAAAATCCAAAGAGGCGCTAGAATAGTAGATGTTTGTGATGGACCTACCGTGTGCGAGCAGTGTGCTGTTATCATCCAAAAACACTGTGTGTTAAGAATAATTCCCAAAGTTAAGATCTAACTAGGATGTCAGTCCCACTAGTACTAGCGCTACACAATACATACAGTCGCCAGTGTTTCAACAGCTTGGGTGGTCCTTAGTGACTTTCACCCCCTACTGTGCTCAGACAGTTAGACGCTAGCCTCCAGCTAATCAATTTATCAGCAGGTGTAGGACTTGCCCTCCCTTTGCCTTTTGAAAAACTCTGTTGTTGTGTTGTGCTGTGTTGTTCTATGTTGTGTTGTGTTGTGCTGTGCTGCGTTGCGTTGTGCTGTGTGGTTGTGCTGCGTTGCAAAGATTGTCTTCTCAGTTCACAATTGGAATAGTTAGGATTTATGGTGAATGAATCGAGCTGACTTTTCCTATTGGTTTGTACATTCCATGTAAATTCAGGTCCTAATCTAGTTTTATTGAGCACATGAGTGTATTGAGAAGGCAAAGGCAGTACTGTAAGTAGAACGGACAACCAAACTAGCCATTACCAACGTTATCGCCCCATGAAAGATGCATGCAATTATCAGCCCTGTAGCACCTCAGTCAGTTTCCAGCCAACCTCATCCATCACAGCGAAACTGGATCCACTGGGGCTTCCATTCCGGATCTGCTGTGTTCGTTTCCTTACACACCACAGCAGCTAGCGCTAACAGGCTAACACAACACAAGCCCTTGGATAGCTATTTCGTAGTGGGGAAGGGAAACATTACACTAAAAACATGACCTCATCTCTGATGAGGCGATTACAGAAACAGTGCCTGTAATTTAAACGTGACTTGATGTAACATGTTGAACTGAAAACCAAAAGATTGCCGTTTGTGGGCCAGTAAGTTGTGTGTTTCAGATATCTGGTCGTCTTAATGTGGTCTGTGTTTGGAAATGAGAGCCAGACTATTTGATGTCTGGTTTCCTTCCGTGCACTTGAAGGAAATCATTCTTATTACAAAGGGTGGAATTGAATTTAAGGCAGTAACATACACCTCTTAAATACCTAGTGGATTTAAAGTAGGTTTTTTGAGTGAGTGGTCATAGAATGTTGATAACTGCGGTGTATAATCCTAGATTTAGGCTACTAAAGATAGATGTGGACCTCAAAACTGATTGTGGTGTGTTATGCTCGCTTAGGTGTGATATGGAATGTTTTATGATTGCAAAATAATAGCATGGGTTTCCCGAACAGTTCCGTGGCGGGCGACATAAATTAAGCTCAAGGAGAGGTTTAATCACAAGATTTAATCATTTTTTTGCACATGCACACACACACACACACACTGTACTGTGACAGGTGAATCTGCGGTACACCTGACAAGGTGACAAGGCCTTTGTCCACCGATTGGTGTGTAACTCTAGCATACCTCCCAAATTCCACATAATCAGAGTCACTGAAACACTAGCTACTCTATTTAATCAACATCCCTTCTTCGGTTCAGGATCAGTAGCAATCTGTTTTATCTCTTCGTTTCACTCCCTCCTTCCGAGACAGCTTTATATTGCAGCAGAGTGATACATGTGATAAATGTGCGTCGTCCAGGGTTAATATTTACCTTTCTAAGGCACTCTCATGTAGGACCAATAAAAAAACTACAGGATTTACTGCTCAGTGAACGGGCAATTCAACGTTATCACAGAATTCCAGCACCCCCTCCCTCCCCCACCCCTCCTCTCTCATGTCTATCAATATGCATTCACATTTACCTTTCAACATTGAGTAGATGTAATACACACACTCCCTCCAGAGATGGTGTTTATCCTGGATCCTCCATCAAGTCTTCCTCTGGTATGGGACCAGGCCTAACCCTTAAATCAGCCGTGACACCAGATTTAGTCTTCAGGAAAAACCTGCTTCATCTAATGCCACCCTCCCCCCTCTCCCTTTAAATAGGATGTCTGAATGTGTTATGGGGGCTATTGTTTCCTATAAACATCTAGCACTGGGGCAATAACAATCGCATCAGGCCAAATGAAGTTATCTGAGAATGGAATTAAACTCAGGATGACCCCGCTGTCTGCTTGGCTCACAGGCCCTCCATTAATAATGCGTAATCTAATCAGAGTGGGGGGGTGGGGGGGGGGTAGGATGGATGGGCCACTGTTTGTGTGTGTGTGTGTCTGTGTGTGTGCGTGCGTGCGTGTGTATGTGTGTGCCAGGCCCCTTGCCAGATCAGGGTTCTATTCAGAGCGAGACTGGATGTGACTGGATTGGGTTGTACTGTGTACTGACAAGAGACAGTGAGATGAGAAGAAGAGGGGGGGGGGGGGGCAGAAGACCGGGAGGATAGAAAGAAGAAGAGAAGGCACAGCATAATGGGAGGGTTGAGGGAAGTGAGATGAAAGGAAAAGAAAGAAAGAGAGAGAGAGAGAGAGAGAGAGAGAGAGAGAGAGAGAGAGAGAGAGAGAGAGAGAGAGAGAGAGAGAGAGAGAGAGAGAGAGGAATGCAGCAAAATAGAAAGAAAAAGTGCTTTGTCTGCATGGTTTAATCCTGTGTTATCTCTCTTGGAAAAGTAATGTCCTTGTGACTGGTCGACAAATAACTGGTGTGGCTGATAAGGGTTGGGAACAGATGAAGGCAGACCGGGACAGAAGGAGGAGAAGAACGACAGAGGGAGGGCAGGAGACGGAGGGAGGGCAGGAGACGGAGGGATGCACAGCCAGACATTCCTCATCGCACCGTCGGGGACTTGAGATGTCTCTCAGCGCAAAGAATAAGACTACTCTCTAGGGTGCGCAAACACACACATGTGCACACAAGTTATGCTTGTATCTGGGCCCCCCACCCCTTCCAGAATGTCTTCGATATTAGACCTTTTGATCACTGTGTCCACAGATATTTGTATATTTTTCCATGTGCATAAATAAACCCTTATACAGTACATATGGACACCACCAGAACTATAGTTATAACTGTCATGCTGGCATTGGTGAAACATTCAGGAAGTTCTGAAGTAAAACAAGGGTTGACAAGGGGGGGGGGGGTCTGTTTGTTTTTAACTGTTTGAAATGGTGTTTCCATCTTCATGTGGGCCGTCAAAATGGTAGGCGTGCACTGAGAGGGGTAAACAGAGAGAAAGGGAAAGAGCTTGAAAGGCGGGAAATGATGTCAATTTGGAGCAAGCGAGCAGGAAAGAGAGAGAGGGACGGGGGTTTGTCCAGGGGAGGTTCAAAAGCTGCGGTTAAACTGTGGTTAACATGATGTCTCATGGCATCTGAGAGATCTGAAGATAATGGTCAGTGGAACATCAAAATGAGAACCACATTGGCTCGCTGTCCATTACAGAAGAAAACGTACAAATGAACTGAATTATGTAAGTAATCCAACGGATGTCTGCTTATGTCATTCATACATTACAACACTTATGTCCATCGATACTTTTGCCCAAATGTTTTCAAAACATTTCTATAATCCACACCGTTCTTGCAATGTTCGGTGCGGCATGCGTGTGAGGAAAGACATTAACCAAATACGTCCTGTCTTGTGTCGTGTATTAGCTGAGTAGTGTGCTTCTCCTCTCTTTCTTTCTCTTTCTCTCTCTCTCTCTCTCTCTCTCTCTCTCTCTCTCTTTCCCTCTTTATGAGGTCTTATCTTTATATCGTTCCTCTCTACTTTTATTAGCTGTTGTTTAAACTGTGCAGGGCTTTGGGAACCCAACACTGTGGACATTTCTCACTCTCAAGGGAACACTGCCTCTATTGACTGACTGATAGCTGAGCGACTGAAGGCAAAGGGGTGGGCTGCGACTAGGAAACATGTCACCACAGACCATGAGAAGTGCGTTGACGGCATAGTTATGTGCTTTTTAGCAACTGAGTAGATGTAGAGGCATATAGTAAGCAAAGCAGGTACATGTCGGACACTGAATTCACTTCCTGTTTAGGCCAGACGTCTACGTTTTGATACGTTTGTTGATAAGCGCACGTGATCACACAGTCACGCTTTCTTAAAACGCAAAGGCACGCAAACGCACACATGCGGACAAACACGCTCTTTTCCCACACAGAAACACGACGTCATTGAACGCTCGCCATTTCCGCCCGCAGCTAATGTTTTGTCCGAACACAGACCCAATACAACGCTAGCCGAGCACACAAGTGCATAAGCGCATTACTGTGGGGAAGCAGAGGACTGGATGAGGGGGGAACTACTGATAGGCAGAAACAACACTGGTGAGCTATCTTAATGACCATGGCTGCCTCACAGGCCTCTCATGCCAGCTGATAACAAACAGTTCAGATAGAGACGCATTTGTCTGTGTTGAGTCATGTAATTGTGTTGAGTTGTGAGGTATGACTTCATTCAAATAACTTACTGTTGTTTTATGTTCAGACAGAGAGCGTCATTACAGAGGAAAATGAGACAGCCACGCCTCTTTTTTAAGAGTACTATGCAGTTCTAGTCAAAGCATGAGTAGGCCCGGGCACTATATTAGCGTCTTTGCTCAGAAAGACACTCCACAGAGGCGAAATTTCATGCCATTTATTTTCTGGGATATTGAATAAGAACGCTGATAGGCTACCTTTTGGTCCCTTCCCCTCCTGCTCCTCTTCCCCCGCACTGACACAAACAGCTTCCTAATTTACGGCCAATAATATCCATGATTCAATCGCCTGATTGATTTTGGACTTCTGTCCCAGTAATAAATCTCAGCTCCTCTTCCCTTATTGAGTCCCTTCTATTGGACCTGCACACTCACAAGCAAACACTCTGGTGTACACACACACACGCACACACACACACACACACAAACACACACTTAAAGGCACAAACACATGCATACGCGCCTAATTGCATTACAAAATCAAAGTCTCTGTGTGGCTTCCTTCCGAAGGGCCGGGAGATAGATCAGTCTGTGTTTCCTTCCGAAGGAGTGAGAGAAGATAGAGAGGAAGGGGAGAATGAAGGGGAACTAAGTGAGTCAGCCCAGACTTTCAGTGTGTGCAAACGACTCCAGGATTACAAAGTACAAAAAGACCAATTTATGATCAGCGTGACAGGTGTCATACAAAAATCCCAGACAGACACCTCCTCATTTTTGTCAATTTGAAGTGATACACAACTCTGAATGCTTTCGGAAATGTGTCATACACCCTATCATATATTGTTGTGCTGTTTCATTTGTTTGCTGTGCCCAAACACCATACAAACTAGGCTCACGTACAGTATTGTAACCATGTGTATGTCTATCTTACTGTAAGTAGAGTAGATTAAGGAGAGAAGGCAATGTGCTATGCCTAAAGCATGGGACAATATTTCCCTGTCGGGTTTGACCCACAACGTATTAAAAAGGCATGAATTGACTGTCTTTATCTTGTTAAGCGCATGGCCGGTGAAGAGGGAGAAAAGCCATTGCAGGGTGCACAAGATTCTGACAGTGCACTTCTTCCAGAATGTGTCTGAGTGGGCTAAACTAGATAAACTTGCTCGACTAGGGGATGATGAGGTGATTGCTCTGGATGCTTTGATCCCATTGGGAGTAGTAGTCATTAGAGATAAGGTCACAAAGAGCTGACTGCAGAGACTATTTCATTGATACTGATGTGTTGTGGTTTACCAACACAAGGCTGACTTGGTGTTTGTGTGCGTGTGCATAGGCATGTGATGTGTGTGTGTGTGCGTATGTATGTGTGTGCTTATGTATGTGTGGGTGTGCTTATGTATGTGTTTGTGTGTGTATAGCGTGTCTGTATTTTTGTGTATGTGTGTGTGTGCATGTGTATTTGTGTTTATAGTGTGTCCCGTATGTGTGTGCGTATGTGTGCGTATGTATGTGTGTATATAGTGTGTTTAAAATTGCGTGTGTGTTTATGTACGTGTACACACGTGCATGTGCACACGTGTATGTAAATTGTTACTTTGTTGTTGTGTACCTGCATCTGTGTGTGTGTGTTTGCAATGCCTCTTACTGAGTACCTTGTGGTCGCCCATTAATATAATTAAATTCCACTACAAACTTTCCCTATGAAACAAATTAATTAAGATGCTATTATTTAGCCATTGCAAGGTTAATGACAGCCATTAGAAACAAAGGCTACATCCACCATCATTAGCCAAACTTGGTTATTTTGTCCATTTTGGTTATTTACTGGCCACAAGATTGATGAAGCCTGATACAGCCTGTGACGCTAATTAGCTTTAAAAACATAACACACTCCATCACTGCTCAGCACTGCTCCAGCAACCAGGGAACAATCCCATAATCCTTTGCTCCTGTGCACATAGAACACGAGGGGACAGAATATGACTTTCCGAAGGACGTTTGTGTGATATGTGGTAATGTATAGTATCATTGCAGTGCTTGGTGGGTTTAATTTCATCTTTATCATTTTAGGAATTAAATCATATAAATGATTACAAGTAGATATTATTTAAATGGACGTTTTCAAATATAATTGTATTCATTTAGATCCCACTCATTGACTGAAGAAATTGAATGCTCCTACAGCTAAAGTGATTGGTACAATAATATTACTTTATTATTGGCATTTTCCAATGAATTGTCACACATCATCTAGATCAGAAGGTTCATGCATGTTAAAGTTATTTACTTTTAGGAGATTATATCATGGTAGCGTTATGACAACAATTATCACTGTGCCAAAACCATAAAAACAAACCCAACCAAACAAGATTTACACATTTAGGAGACAATATCATTTCCCCTTCCCTTCCATTTCACAGTCCACAGACTTAAATTAATGAGGGGCTTTATGATGTCATCGATGGGACAACCAGGGTCAGGAGGAAGTCATACCCAGCTCCAACAGGTCAGCTGATTGGTAGAGCCCCTTCGGCATGACCAATAAGAGC
Source organism: Osmerus mordax (assembly GCF_038355195.1). NCBI lineage: Eukaryota > Metazoa > Chordata > Actinopteri > Osmeriformes > Osmeridae > Osmerus > Osmerus mordax. The sequence continues at coordinate 13,319,620 of NC_090054.1, read as the reverse complement.
CCTGTGTGAAATCACAGCGAGTTGAGTAATGGGTCCGTCACCAAAGGGCATTCAAATGACATTGTGGGGATAACAGAACTTATTGTCAACCATGTACACTGGGGGAAATTTATGGACGCTCCATAAATGTTTATTAGCTTTTTTTCTATTTATAACTTCAGAAAATCATGCTAAGCCTAAGTGTGCCCTTGTGTCTCTGAGCTTTTATGATCTGGACGCACATACCGCACTACACTGAGGGGTCCTTTGTGTGTTTGTGTGTGCGTGTGTGTGAGGACTGCATATGTTTGTGTGCATGCAGCTGTATGAGAAAACGTATATGTGTTGCATGTGCAGTTTACAAATATTCAAACGTATAGTATGTGCAGGTAAAGAAATTCACATTCACACACACACACACACACACACACATACACACTATGGGTGCCATAGAGCAGCATGTGATTTAAGACAGGCGGGTGTGGGCTTTCATCTGCACGCATGTAAATCACGGGAACTTTACATCACCAGGAAGCTGACAGCCTAAAAACTGCCCGAAACATGCTCAACCAGGGGTGAGGCTAAGTTTAAAAACCAAAAAGAGAGGGAACTGCACGCTCTCACATGTAGAAGAGAAGACATGCTGGATGGTTTACATTACTGTCAAACCCATAATACTAGTGTCCGGTTCTCACAGGTCACTGAGGGAATGTGAGAGGACTTGTTTGTTGCTCAGTCTCTTTCTAGAACTTTTGTGCAGAGTGTTTGTGTTTAGATTGTTTATTGTCATTTATTTATTTTAATTAATTCCACAAATGCTATGATCCAAAGCATCGTACAAGTAGTGCAGATAGTTGGTAGCCCGACAACATTAACACTATATAGACATTATAAAGGCTAGTGCCCTTTTAGAATCATAGATAAGATGGTATTTTCTAATGTGAACTGATACAGGGATTTTCTCATCATATCTGATTGGCTGAATTGTGATTTTAGCCAAGCCATGTTACCAGTGATAATAACCAATGGTGGGTCCGGAACCATTGCATCCACCATTCCCCTGCTCAGCCAAACTGGCCCAGAGAAAAGCACACCTCTGATTGCCAACACTTTACAAGGCTTCAAAATGTCTTTTGGTCCAAAACTTTTTCCCTGTGAGGAGGGGGAAAATAATCAATTCTGAGTTGGCAGATGAGCAAAATGTTCCTGTGTCTGGTGCCCTTCCCCCCACCAACCACCTCCAACCCTTCCTATTTGTCACCCCAAGGTACTCTTACAAATGGAGGTAGTAGGGCTATTCTCCTTTGGCTGCCTGCCTTTAGACATTAATCGGATGGCGCGTCTTTTAAGTGAGGGCCAAGTGTGGTCATCTGCAGGAGCCGAGGGCTAACTTTATGAAATAATGACTTCACGGCCCTTCCGAGTATGTGATGGGGCTAAGAATAAACAGTGTTGGAGCGGGGGTGGGGGGGTGGGGGGAGAGGGAAGAGCCGGGGTGAGGGCCGGCGTGTGAAACGCGAATGCGAGCCTCCCTCTGTCCAGACTGGAGATTTATAGTGAATGTTCATGACATGGCAGCAGTTCAGACATAACCTCTCGTCTATCTAGCTGTCTCTGCAGCTCTCTCGCTCTCTCTCTCTCACTCTTTCTCTCTCTCTTTATCTAGTCCAACAGGCAGCTGCCCCAGCAATGGCCAGCAAGTTGCACCTGCCCAAAAATCCCCCTCCATCAATGCTAGCACGAACAGTCTGACATGGTTTAAAAGAGTATTCATCATCTCAAAAGGACACTACCTACAAAGTCTGTTTCTTTAGCTGCATATTAGTATAAGCTGTGTAGAATCTAATACTAATAGCAGTGATGGGACCACATGGCCAATAGCATGCTTCAGTCATTTTAATTCATTCTCAGGGTGGCTTATGTTCTTATTCTCTCTCTAACTTCCATCTTTCCTCCTTTCCAGCAGCACAGAGTCTGACCAGCCACAGTGTAATCCAAATTTACAGCCTAATACTTTAACCCTCGAGGAATGATTCTCAATGTTTGTAATGGCTTCTGGCGTTGAACTGACAGAGGCTGTCTAAAAGCGCTTCCTTCGTCTGTACTTCCTGGGTGATTGATGGTTGTGTGGCTGGAGAAAATCAGTGCTGACTTCCCTTCCAGGAAAAGACAGGACAGGAAATCAAACGGAGGAACAGCATAATCAGGAGAGCAGCCTGACCTGGATGTGGAACACTTGGAATTTTCTGGAATATTCCAAACAGCTGTTGGAAGAGCTGGAACAATTTAGGCTTTATTGATGTGAAATAAAGGACTTTGGTGTCATGACATAGTACATGGTACATTGCATGTATGTCTATGACTTACTTGTGCCATTTATGTCTGAGTCACCTGAGATTTCTGGCCAACACAGTAACTTTTAGTTTGTTGATGATATGTACAGGTAAATGTGTATTTTTTATGAAAGAACAACCAAATGACAATATAATAATAATAATGTAATCAAATGCATTATTATATATTATAGTATTCTTATATATTATTGTAATTATTATTATTATTATTGTTGTTATTATTTTGCACCAGTGTATAGATTGTCTGCAACTGTGTTGCTCACGCACTAGCAAAAATGTGTGTGTGTGCCTGTGTGTCTGTCTCATACATAACTCAAACATGTCTCCCACCATAGCACTATGTGAATGTATATTTGTGTATATGTGCTTGGTGTTGCACTCTATTAATGTACGGACCTCTGACTGCTGCTGGGCTCCTAAAACACAATGGTGAGTTGACAGACTTCCTTGGTGCATTAAACTGACCAAAAGAAGATGAATGCACCCCACACTAATGAAGCTGACGAATAGACTCTACACGCAAAGCAGCAAAGGTAAATTGTAATTTGAAACGTGCAGCTAGACAGATTCTTCCACCATAATACATAGACAACCAATGATAAATATACACTAAGTGCTTCACTACGCAAGCCAAAACCAGTAAATTTCACACTTCTCTCCGACCGCCATTTTCTCTCCAAAATCAGCATAAGAGAGGCACATCATTAGTCGTAAATCACGTAAATGCACTGATTTGCAAAAATACATCCAGGTTTAAATGAACCCTGAACACTTTTCCGCTGAGTGAGATCCCATCTGTTGTGGGTACTATTTTAAGGTGCAGACTACCTCAAGTCTCAACTGGGGAAGGGTCTAAAATCAAAAGAATATTAATTTTAAATGTAAAATGTACATGTAGTATCTAGTCACAGAATGTCATGGACTAATACAGTGCTTCTTTCAAGGAAATGTATGTCCAGTAGTTAGTGTATTTTCTTTTTTGAATATGCTTCAACCTTGAGTGTTTCTCATTTGGTCATAAAGTCAAATAAAGCCCCTGCCATAAAACCATGTTTGCTGCCATCTAGGGTATTTATCGATTCAATCTATGTCTACTGTATTATTAGTTTATTTTTTTATGTATTTTCCACATAAAAAATTTAAATGTTATGTTATTAAAAGTGCCTTGGTATCAGCCCTTATGTGGCTGATTTGCCAATAACTTAATAATATAAATATTAACTGATGTATTACTGTGCCATGCAATATTTCCTTTTCTTTAAATCCCATATAATTATTCAGTTGTATATTTTACAGTGAAACAAATGACCACGTCAGAATACAACCCAGTAGTATTACCAGATGTGTGTTAACTAAATATAATCATTGTTCAACAGTAACACATCCACACATACAGCAAGGGGCACACAGGTTACCAGTTTTAACAGTTATTTATATATTGACACCTTAGGTTATGACAGATATGTTGTAGTCTACATGATACATGTTCCAGTAGCCAAAAGCACACCCTACCCCAAATCATGTCTGCACATTTTCCCTCTCACATGACAGCTGTGAAACATAGTCTGCCATATACTAAAGTCTCTGTCACGTATATAGTCCTGAGTGAAGTCTGGTGATGGGCCTGGGGAGAGATAGAGAGAGGAGAGGGGTGCAGGGGAAAAAAGAGAGAAAAAAGACAGACCGACGAGGGTGTGGGAAAGCGCACTGTTGTGTGCGTTTGCGCAGCTCTATCCACTTGCTACTATGTTTTTATAAGCCTGTATATGTGTATGACTGTACTCCTCGGTCAGAAGAGATGGAGACACCCAGCATACTGGGTAATAGGGGTGGTTTGACAGTTGATTCATCGCTCCGTTTGCATGTTTGACAAGGTGTGTTAAAACCTATTATTTATTTATGCCGTGTCAGTATTCACTTCCTGTGGGTAACCACAGCCTTCCAGCAGCCAGACAACTTTTCCTTTCACCCTCATCTGACTGGTTGAGACAGTAAGCCCCACACCTGGGTAATATCAATAAATACATACACGCCCAGGCAACTTTGGGAGCAGCACAACTGCTAGTACTAGAGCTGAACTGGGCCTCAAGCTCTGAGTCATACGACCCAGTCTGGGATGCAAAGAACAAAGGTCAGGAGTGAACTGAAACTCGGATTGACTAGGTTTGGCTGTAGGGATGGCTGTAACAAGGCCATTCCAGTCCAGGGCTGGGTTTGGGTTGGGCCAGGTAGGGTGATGAGACAAGCTACTGAGCTTTGTGATGGAGAGGCAGATGACTTGGAGGATTAGAAAGGACTTGTGTGACCACTGGAATCCTGCGTTGACAGAGAGGGCTTATGAAGTTCCCCGATACACACACACACAGACACACACTCCATTGAATGCCAGCAACGGACAAGACTTCTGAGGAGCAGGAAGAAGAACGAGCTGACTGTTGTTAGGTAGGGAGAAGTAAAGGGCATGAGACGCTGTAACGCTCTGAGTTACTGAGTCACTAATTCCCATGAACAAGGAGTATGAGGAGGGGGAAATAAAGTTGTTGTTCACCAACCCCTCTGACTTCCCCCAAAACAGAAACCCTGTCTGTTTTTCTGTCCAACTACTGGTCATATAGTGTGGATGCTCATATCATTTCCAAAAAATCTGTTTTGAAAAACGTCTTACAGTGCTGTACAGGGTATTCTTGTACAGAGTATTCTTGGCAACAACAAAAGACAACTGCTATATTTGTGCAGAGAGATCATGATGCTTTTGTAAAAGGGGGACTTGTAAACACTATAATTTGTGTATGTCAACCCGATCAAATTAGAGGGGCGTGTGTATGTACATGTGTGTTCATCTTTTATGATAGATACTTACCACCTGTGTCCACAGGGTGAGAGATAAACTGATTCAAAAGTTCAAACCCCTGATCCTCAAAAATGAATGTATAAATGCACCAGTGTATCTGAATGTCTGTGTTAATGAAAGCAGATGTTCTTTAAATGTCATAGATAATTTCTTACCATGTAGACTAATATTTGGATTTCAATATTTTACCTTAATAACTTCTTAGCCATTTTTGTATGGTTTGGTTTGAGATGGGATCGGCATAAAAATAGTATGGTTAAGGTTTAATCCCTAAATAGGCCCTATTACATAAAAATTGTTGTTAGGACCAGTCTATTTAGGAGTCTTTTGTTACAAACCTAGTGCTTTTCTACTTTCCCCAAATACCAGCCATCCTCCTTGTGCGGGGGGCAGGGATAAAAACACTGGATTTATGAAACTCCTAAATAGTCCGGTCCTAAATATTTAATCTACTATATGTTTGATTACATACCCGTCATCCCCTAAATCACCTCTTAAAAGGTACTTTTTTAACACTTACAGTTGCCTTTGGTTAGGTAATACTTCACTACATTGCACGGTCATTTCCCATGTAGGCTTAAAAGTGAAGTACAGGCTGCCAGTATTGAAATAGGATTGTATCTATCAGAGAAACGTTTCATGCCATTAATTTTCAAAGCTTTTTTTTTTCTTTTTTGGTTCAGGCAGGGGAGAGGATAGCATAAATCATTCATACAAATCATACAAAGTCTCACATCCACTGGGCCAGGGGAGCTGAAACCCAAACCAAGCCAGGGTTAATGGAAGTTCAAACCAAGATTTATTTTAATTGCGCCATTGTAATTTTTTTTAGTTAAACAAAATGTCTTCTTTGTTGAGGCGAACCTCTAAATTACTCCACATCTGTACTGGAAACTGTAGAGTGTCAAACAAGTTTTTTTTCTGTGTTGAATTAATGACGTGATGCAGTGCTGACTACAATGATTAAAAAACAGAGTCAGAGAGAGGAACTAAAATACTGGAATTCCAAGAAGAAAAGTGGAAAACTGTAAAGTGGGATGCAGACCACATTTTAGGCTGATATTCCCTTTGAGAGGCATTTTGTCTAACTTATTGGAATCAGGCAGCAGCCATTTAACTTTTCTTTTGGTGATACCTGTCATTGAGAAAATATATTGTGCTTTGTTTGCTTTATGATGGTTATGAGGACTCTGGCATAAAAAAAAAAAAGGTTTTGGTCCAATATATGGACTCCAATTACCACTGACTCAATATAATCTTTTCTAGTGCCTTAGGGGAGATATGACTAATATGATGTGATGTCAGTGAGATTTTTTAAAGAAAAAAATCCTACTATTTTATCATTTGAGAACAAAAGAGAACTCAAATTCAGAGGACACAGCTCAACACATGTATTAATATTACGTTGTTGAGAATCGCTAAAGCATGCAAAGAACTCCAATGGAAAGTTAGAATCAAAAGGTTATAAATGTTATTTAAAAAAAACAGGACATTAATTACACAGGAATTATGCTACAGGTCTGTATTCGTTTTATATACTTTTTACAAAGTATATAGAGATCAAGGAACCATGATAACCATTAAACAGGTGTTAGATTATGCACACACTGAGGCCAGCAGTTGTCCCAAATCCATGCCAAAGCACAAGTGCGTAACAACATCAAACAACGCAGGAAGAATGCAGCCAAAGAATGCCAAATGCACAGAATAGCTCAGGAATGTCTTGCATGCAGGTATTGGCCACACTTGGCCTTTGTGACCATACCGTGCCCTAGCTCTCTTCCTGCTACCCCAGCTGTGTTGTAGGGGGGCTATTTTGGTGGCCCCTAAATGCATTCTGGGATACATTGACACTCCTTAAGTGGTCATCACCATGTGTTCCCTCACTTAGAGTGGGATGTGTGTGTGTGTGTATGTGGGGGGGGGGGGGGGGGGGGTGCAAAGTATATAGCCATAAAACCTCTCTCCTCGCTGGCCATCACACTCACAGACTGTCTCAGAAGCCCAGTTTCACAGCTTTAGGGATTTAACTATCATATCATGCTGTATTTGATATGCAGGAGCACAAATATGAACCTGCATTGCGCCATTATGTAAACTTTATCCACATTGTTTTATGTTAAATCATAACCTTAGTCTTTCAAGTACTTGCTAAGTGTTTAAATTCAGCTTCCATATCAGCTAATTTAACTGGGCCTGTAAACATTGTTCTATAAACTAACAGTGCTTGACCAGCGCTGCGTCTAATACTTATGTAGTATTTCAAAATAACTTAGAAATTACAGATACTATAAAAGCATAGCTCATGTATGCTTTTCAGTATTGCATTTGAGAACTACACAATACATTCCATACAACACACATAATCAGAGCCTTTATCTTTGGTATGGGAAAAACCCATCTTGAGCGCTGACCTTTGCCCTGGATCACTCTGCTCCTGCTTACTTCCAAATCCCAGCCTGTACTAAGTACCGAAGCTCATATAGCTCACACCAGCATATATCTGACTTGGCTCTTTAACACCTCATCCCTCAGTGTCCACACAAAGTGCTGACCCATCGATGCTAATGAAGATAGTCTTCACCACTATCATGGCCTGTGGGGCTGAATGTTAATGTCAGTTAAACTTTCCCATCGAAGGCTACATTTATTTGCAATGTGTGCTATATAGACATGATCATATACAGTAGTTCAAGTTTACCACCTACATTTTTGTGTAGTAGTATTATGCTACACTGGCAAGTATAAAATGTCACATTTGATGATGAAACTTCATATTTGAGGGGACCTTCTGATTTATTAAGGCAGGTTTTGAGCCTGCATCTAGCTCAGAGAGCATTCAGCTGTACCTTCCTGCCTTTACTACTTCCCTCAAAATCCCGAGCTCAAATACAACACACAACCCCAACATTTGTCTCCTCCAGCTCACCCTGCCCCTAAACACTTCCTCTGTCAGCCTAGCCTCAGTGCTGACCCTTCAGACAGACTGACAGACTATCCCTTCCACCGATGGTGTCTGTCTGTATGTCACCTTAACAGCTCTGCCGAGAGCAATGAGTACAGGGATCACCGCAGAACTCCATGGAATGATTAAAAAAAAGTGCCAGGGATATCTGTCAGTCTCGTACCAAGTTCCTTTCACCTGAGGCAGAAGATGGAGGCGATTAAAAGCACCCATTAGTGTCTAGAGACCCAGACTCGGATATGTCACACTATCTTAGTTTCATCCAAAACCATACTATGAAAGTTTGGCAGCCATTTTGGGTCTGTAACAGCAGAGGGGGATAAGTGCAGCAGCTTCTCAGTTTCATTACCTCTGCGCAGTCTAGCACTAGATAGCATTAGCTGTTAATGACCCTTCTAACTAAAAGGGGTGATTCAGAAGGGCCATATTTAGACCATAAAACCACAGCTAGGACATTTTGCTAAGTAAGCTACCCAGGCATTCAAATAGGGAGTGAGAGAAACTATAAATGAAATCCAAGAACCTAAAAATTTACCTCAGGTCTTCCTGTGTTTCAGGATAAAGCTTGGGAGAGTTTTGTAGACATAGCAGGGGACTTAGTGTAGTAAGTACAATGCCTATTATGATATGCTCCTTAATGTTCTACCCGTAAACTATATTGTCAGAAATTGTCTGAGCTCACTGTTTTGGAACTAGCAACCCAAGGTTTGAAGTGTAATCAAAACCTTGGGTCATGATGCCTGCCTCCTTTTAATGGTGTCATTTGGGGACATGCGGTTCAGGATTGCCAACAAAGATGGCAACACAAATTGAAAATGCTATTATCTTTACGGTGAGGGTGAACTGATTTGACAGTAGCTTTAGACTGGCCATGTGTACATCTTCTGTTCCCTGTGTATGTGCCTACAGAACACGCACAAAGTTGATCTGCGTAACCAACACCCCTGCTGCCAGGTTATGGCACCACGAGGCTGTCTCCTTGGCCCCGTTTATAGTCCACCTCTTTATTTTGGGTACCGTTAATAGCTCTCCATCTTAAATTGAGATGTTTAACAGGTCCCAATATTGGCCCATGACAGTGTATACGTTTATTACACTAAGTTATGGGTCACTATGTAGTCTGCCTGCTCATGGCAGGGGGGCTTGCTTTGCCATGTTGATAGCATGGGCATAGAAGGTCAAGGGCTGTTTGGGAATGATGAGTGTTGGCAGCACATCACAGACCTGTCATCTCTCAGATAGGTAATAAAGAAAACAAATTTAAAAACATGTGCGGGTCCCTAACCTGTGACATTTATGAGTGTGCATCTGTCTAAAGCTGCCATCAACCTATCCATTCCCAAATATGGCTTGTTTTGGAAGTGTGTTGACCTTGACTGGAACACCGTTCCATTTAGTCCATTTAGTTTTTCTTTAGCCACAAGTCAAACAATTTATATAAAAAAGTCATTGGATAAGCTGTTGTACATACCCTCAAATATGGATAGATGAATATAATGGAAAAGGTGACGATCAAGTCTAGTTATGCATTGTGTTTAATTCAACAAGGTTTACCTCGCTGCCTCAGATCCTCTGTCTAACAGAAGGGACAAGCGGGGCATTGAATGGCCCGCCATCCCATTCTGAGTCTTGTTACAAACGGTGATTTATAGCGTACACACGCTACAGGAACATAATGTAAAAAGATAACAGGCGTCCGGTAGGGCCTCTCTGCTCAGGCTGTTTGTGTGGGTACACAATGCTCAAAGGCCTTCTCATTCCTATCTTAATCCCTTCACCCGTCCCTTGGCTCACCAACACAAGGGTCAGGTTTCTTGGTTGCCTCTTTTTCACATCTGTTGGGTTGCTTTGGTGCAATGATAATACACTCCACTTCACCCTGTGAGGTTTTAATATAAGATTGAGGCTCTGTTTGAGAAATTGTTTCTTTTTTTTAAATTACTTTTTCAAAACACAAAAGACATTGAAATAATGTTCTGAGTTATGGATTAAAGCCTTATCATCTGTTGCTCTGGTCTGAAAAACACAAACCTTTTGTTATGTGAATCTCATTTCTGTTATTGTAGAAACGTCTCTTATTATAACACTTTTTGTTCCTGCTTAACAGTCTATTATTTTACAATGATAAGTCAAATAATGATAGTTTAATAAATGTTTTGGATTGTTGTATACACAATGTCGGTCCTCTGTGGTCTCTTACTGCCCTCTAGAGTAGTTCTCTATCTCTATCTCTCTCTATCTCTATCTCTCTCTCTCTCTCTCTCTCTCTCTCTCTCTCTCTCTCTCTCTCCACACAGTAGCTCTCTGTCACAACAAGGTATCTTTGCAATATTTCTTTGGCCTGCGCTAAGTGAACCAAGGACATTCTAAACAACACACCATGGACATACAGTACTCGGGAATCTCTGCTACCAATTATAGCTGCACTGTCTGCACACCCTTCTAACCAGGGCCATGAATCCAAAAAGCACATCACATGTCAACAGACCCAAATGTGATTTAAGATGTTGTCTATGGCAGCATGGTATACGTGGATGAATGACTGTGTGCATTCAGATTGCCACTGTAGCCCTTGTGAACAACTTGTATGTAAAGTATGTACCATATATATTCACATGAACTTCTTTCTATCGGGATCTTGGATGTAATCTCTTTTCACTTCACATTCTCTTTCTTGATCGTCATTCTTCCACTCCACGTCTCCTCTCTCATTGTAGCTGTTCAGCCTGTAGTGAAACATGATGGTGCTTGTGGTTAGGCATCGCCCCCTCTACATAACTCTGCAGTGAGTCGTCTCTCCAGCCACTCACCAGAGAAGGGGTGCCTGCTCCTGCCCTCAGGTAAGGTTCTGTCAGGCCTTAGAGAGATAAGGAAGAGAAAACAAAACAGATGACAGGACCCATCCCGGAGTTTCACCTCCAGGCATGAATGTGGTCCTTTTCCAAGGAGCTGTCATCTTTCACGGAGAGGACCGCAAAATATATTTACTCTAAAGAGGTGAGAAGGAGCAAAGGAAAAATACTGACATGAACTAGACAGTTGCCTTGATGAATTTTGGTCGAGATAATTGATTCTGTGGCAAAGGTATGACCTGAACAACGTCTGGAGACGTTTCGAGTATCAATCAAACAACAGACACTCCGTTGCTGTTAGCACAGTTGGAATATTCAGATGAAGCGAGGGTCGGCCATAAATCACTACAGTTTAAAAAGTAGAGGGGAACCTCTAAGGTAATAATGAAAGTACACTGGGACACTGTTGACAGTGGTGCTCTTCAGAGTCCCTTGTTTTGACTCAGTGTGGAGCACTCGTCCACTGCAGGCAAGGTGTTGGCCTGCGTCTTGGGTCCCTGGGCCATCTGTTTAGGGTCCTAGTTCAGTAGGGGAGATATGTGGTCATTTTCTACTTAATTAGGTCCAGTAAACAGGCACTCATCAGAAAACAGCTGTTAACGTCCCCATTAAGTCACAAACACACAAACACAAACAGACACGCACACACACATACACACAAACAGGGTCCTCCAATGCCCTATAAGTGCTTTGACGATGGTTAAGGTCAGTGAGAGGGAGTTTGAACTCCCTCTCACCTTCTCCACACCACCTAAATAGACTCATGAGGTTCTCTAGCCCTCTTGTTAAATCACATTTGTGTTGCCATAAAATAGCACCCTGAAAATAAGGTAGGAGTTATGGTAAGTGAGTGTGGGAGGGGCAAGCACTGGCTTTGCATGTTTGCACATAGAGGGAGGATAAGAGGTGCACAAGAGAGAGCAATTATGAACTTAATGGCAGTGTTTCCTGACTACCAGGCTGGATAGCAACTATGCAAAACGAGAAGAAGAGAGAAAACCCAGACTAGAGAATTTCCCCTTTCTACTAAAAGGCTCAAATAACTTGTTTGGGATTTCACACAATAAAGTGTGTAAACTATATCTAACCACATTGAACCGTTGCCAATTTTCCATAGGGCATTAGCAACCAACTGGTGCAGCTCATTAAAGAGCAGAGAAACCTATAACCATTAAAAGGCCATTAGGCAGCATGTAATTTCGTGGAACTAAATGGCGTGGAGTAATCAAAAGCACATGAAGCCCAGCTGGGCGACTGGGCAAACTGTTTCGATTAGGGGAGAATCCATCATCAACAATGGCAGCTTTTTGGGGGGTCAATTTCTTCCACTCTCAGATATTTCCTTCTGTCTCTAAGTCTGTCTTTCCATCCTCTCTTTTTTTCTCCCACTCACAGTACTTTCCTATATTTTTCTTTCTCAAATAAAAGACATGTGCATAAGACGGCTGTTAACAATCATCCTCCCAAAATTATGAATTTGCAAAGGTTGCAAATAAGAAACTATCAATTTAGTTGATATATATCATTCGAGAAGGTTAAAGGATTCATCGCTAATTTAGCTTTAATTTAACATAACATTTACATTTAGTCATTTAGCAGACGCTCTTATCCAGAGCGACTTACAGTAAGTACAGGGACATTCTCCCCGAGGCAAGTAGGGTGAAGTGCCTTGCCCAAGGACACGTCATTTTTCACTGTCGGGAATCGAACCGGCAACCTTCTGATTAATAGCCCGACTCCTTAACCGCTCAGCCATCTGACCTCCCCCCAAGTCAAGCATTAAAGTGGTTTACAAAAACAGCTTTTCCTCGTAAACCACGTGTCTTAGCACCATGTTCCCTCAGTGGTAAACAGTTTCCAGGAGTTTACGTTTATTACGTGTAAAATGTAATTACGCAGGTCAAGGACCGTATTTATTTGGCTGTTCCTGCTAAGCATGTCATTGTGACAAGGAAGACCAAGGCATTCGTTTCGCAATCTCATTAATTCACTTGGATGACGCTCTAATGTTTTAAAATAATGAATTACTTCAACTAATTGGTGAGTTAGTAAGGGCAGCAGGTGTGTTTCTTGATGTGAAGCCTGAGGGACAGTTTCAACAGGACCTGTATATTTATGAGAGGACATACTCTGGGGTTTATTAGCTATAAACGTGTCACGCGAGACAAGAGTCCTGACACCGAGTGCACCAGAAGCTCTTCCTGTCAGAAAAATACTGTGCACTTACTCTGGATAGGTCACACAAACTGAAAGAACTTAATGGGTGTTTATGTGTAGGTGTGTGTGTGGGGGGGGGGGGGGGTAATGCTGATGCAGCTCTTCCACATTTGAACCTTGAAAGTCTTGAACAGACAAGTTGACATGGCGCTGTTTGTCTGTGTTGCATATGTCCCCGGTGAACAAAGGGGTGCCATCAGCTTCTTCTCATCTCAACTCCACGCCTCATTTGCCGCAGCGAGAGCTCACCTCTTCAAGCAGACGTCTCAGGCTTGCTTGTGAGGAAGAAGGAGACATCCACTTAGTGGCCCTGACACAGTGTCATGGCTGCTCTTCTCAGTGGTATACAGAGTTTGGTGGTGTGACGGAAAACCCACCGATTAAGAGGTTGGAGTCACGGGCATTTTCAGCAGTGTTACTCCAACCTGCCCTCCATGTTTAAGAGTGCATGGGAAGGAATTACCTCAGTGTTAACAAGTGGCACCGTCGGTGTTGTGTACTGGTTTGGTTTTGTATTCATACAAATTCACTTTTTGACCTTTCAATCCTAAAACGTTTTTTTTTAATCCTCTTGATGAATCTGTACTTTTTGGCAAGCATGCTAATTTAATCAGGCCCCATTTTTATTTGTTCCTTTATAAAGGACAAGCACAGCCAAGCCGACTAGTTTTAGATGGTTTTATTCCATCTCGCTGTCCCAGATAGTAATGAGCTTAACCATCATGTTCCAGCAATTCAATCTAGACTGGAGAATGTAATCCAGCCAAAGAATGTCACATGAAGTTGCATCACAAACACAAAAGGTCACGCAGGTTGCCAACTATCACAAATCTCTTTTTCACTCTAAATCAACCAGATTTCCACTGAATTATGTTGTTTTAAGCTTGTTTGGGCTTTAAATATTTGTCACAATGATGAGGCAACTAGGTTTTAAACTACGGGTATATTGAAATCATACATTTATTGACATACTCATTACATATCTTTTGGATACTTAAAATAATTAATACATCTTCACACTGACCATCACCTAACTCTAATTTAGTATTATAATAGCATACACTCAGTATTCAAATTCAACTACACTTACTAACACTTTACAAAACCAGAATCACACTTTTACCTAAACGTAAAATCATTCCTCGTAAATGAGTTCCCGCAAACTGTGCCATCCTTGGTGGTGGTAGGGTGAATGACCTCCCCCCCCCCGCTTCAATCAAGTGATGCAACTCCACACACCTCACTGATGAAAAGACTCTGGGTCTTTCCCAGGGGGGGGATGATCGACTGCTTTTCCACCTGTGTTCTCGAGGTAATAAATAGCGGGGTTGAGAGAAATACGGCAACTCTGCACTCATTAACTGAGACTTGAGTTATGGGGAATCGCGATGCATCAGAAGGTTTCTGTCCATTTGAAGTTTGACGGGAACGTGTAAAGCATGAGCAATCCACGGTGGATAAATAAGTCAGCATAGAGCTGGATTGGAGCCATTCAAAATGAAAGCGGACTTGCATGTTTTATCACATGTACTGTATATTATGCCTTAGGGCTGTCCTTCTGTGAAGTACTGTCGGAAACTGACCTCTTGAAATCGGGCTGGCGGGGGGGATGTGTGGGGGGGGTGGGGGGGGGTGTGGGGGGGCGGGGGGTTGGGATAAGTTTCAAAATGCTGTTACAACCAAAGTTCTATCAGTAATGCATTTATAAGTCAGCATTGGCACAGTATCATTTTGTTTTGAGGAAAACCCTTATTTATCGTGCGTCAACAGAGGACACATGTCTCTAAAGTGGAACAGCTTCACCCCAACATGTCTTTGTATCATTTTATAGGATATTACAGGAAGTGCCCTGGGGTTGGGAAAAGATGGATCTCTGTGTCAGCCCCTGTGAGGGATTTGGCTTGGTTCTGTCACGACGTGTGAAGGATTGTTGTTCAGAGTGCTCTCTCTCCCTCTCTCTCCATCTCTTTCTCTCTCTCTCTCTCTCGCACACACACACACACATATGTGCACACATACACTAACAGATACTCTTCTCTCTGACAAGTGTGCCCCTGGCTGGGGTGTATATAGACAGGACCAGTCTGATTTACTGGGATGAAGGAGGGAGTTGAGATGTTAGTGGATGACTAAGAGCTGAGCTAGCTTTAGCATGCCTTCCACACAGTTGCATTTCCATTAGCATGTGTCACCACTGCCCAGCCCGCTACAGCATCTTTGCAGAGGGGCCAGACCTGGGCCAAGTAGCAGTTGGACATATTCAAATACTGATGAGCAGTTGTTAGTTCCTTTGTGAGTGGTGTCATGTAAATTAAACCACATTCTGTATCTGACAGACGTGTTCACGATCAAGTCCCCCCCCCCCCCCCCCCCCATCCATTTGCGACCACACGTCGACAGCGACTCTCACAGTTTTGGTTCCAACCTCGCAGGCCTTGAACCGACCCGTCCCTTCCCCCCCCGCAGGTATGGCAAGGATGCAGGCCCTCTTCTCACACTCACTACCTCATGTCTGCAGTGGGAGTACAGTAACCTAATATCTGGAGTTTCCCCTCACTTTCATGCCTTTGCTCTCGCCCCCCCCCAGAGTCCACCTCTGGTGCTGGTCCATGATTCATGGACAGGAAGGGCTGAGGAGCAATGTCATCTATTATTTGGAAGGTGGAGGGGGGGAGGCTTGAGGAATGGAGGGAAGGGACAGTAAAGAGGAGCGAGGGAGGACTGGTGACACCAATGAAGGATCTCCTCCGGTCCGAGGGTTCGAGATGGTAATCCTTATCCTGGGAGAAAGGTGGATTTATCTTCTACAGGACTCATTAGGAGGGGCCCCAAACTCAACCTGATGCTGTCCAACCATGGAGTCTAAAGTAGTCAGCAAGAGACAGCAGGACCCTGATGTCTATGTGACTTTACAGTAGTTTCAGGGAGGCACTTCTTTCATTTACAGTGCAGAGAGACTGGAGCGGCTCATTAATACCGTCATTAGCTTACTGGGCTGGAACAAACACATGAACAAGCTTCAGGCCGGTGGCCGGTTTTCTCCACCTCCACTTGACTCGGCACCGGATCTTCTTTAGCCGCCCCCCCCCCCCGCCCCCCTTCCCCAATGTCTCTGGCTCCTCCCCCTCTGCTCTGCAGGCCCCCTGCTGCTGTGTAACGCCCGGAGAGTTGTCTGTTTTTATTTATATCAACGGAGAGAGGAGAGGTGGGGAAAGCTGAGCTGACAAGGGGGAAGGTGTTCTCCACATACTGGGACACGAGGCTCAGGAGACAGCTGCACCTGCTCTGTCCGCTGGCACGCAAGGCTCATCCCCACACACACCTCATATATTCACACGCAGAGATCCACACCACACAGAGGCAGACGCTCAAACTAGCAGACACAAGTCCTCTCACACACATACACTCACCAGTCACTGGTCTTAGCTTAATACTCTTAAAGTACAGGGCGACAATAATTGGATCAAACTGTGATGATAGGAGGTATCAAAGGATATCGTTTATCGGGTTGTTCGGGTCACCGTATGTGTGTGTGTGTCTGCATGCGTGGTTGTGTGTGCCAATGGTTGTGTGGCAGTGTGAATACCTTGATGGGGTAATCATTCATTGGTAGGACAGCGTCCTCTTACTACTGGGTAAAGACCCTCAACTGACACCACATTCCAGGAGAGACACCTACACCCCTCCCCTTCCCCAAACACACACACACACAGATATGACCTTGCCCAGTATTACTGACATCATTGGGTCTTTCCATTTCACCTTAGTTCTATCAAGCCTCTTACCTTCTCAGTGGTGGGACTGATACAATGTATGACGTAATTTCAAACAATATCCATTTATGTATTTATATCATCCTATCTTCATATATTTAAACTTGCTGTCTTTATACATCAAACATTGTTATACATTTGTGACCACCATTTATACTGACCCATTTGTCTCTTATCTATAATACCTCGCATGTTGATCTCCATAGGATGAGAGTGCCCTGAGTTTTAGACCAATCAACTAGCTCATTGATGCTGATGGTTGATTTACATTACCATAGAAGGTAAACAAGCTTTCATCTCCCTCAGACGTGAAGGCGATATTTACATTTGTGTGAGTGGATGGATTGTCCTCTCGCATGAACACAACACCAACGTCTCAATCCATCACGGCTTCGTGACAAGATCGCCTTCCTCTCCACCAAGCAGCGTGACATCATCGCTGCCTGACATCCATCCCCACCATATTTCTGAGGACACCATCTAACATATATACGATTTGGATGATGCCACCGCCCGCTTTTAGATTCATGATGCGTCATTGCATCCAGACAACAAGGCAACAAATCAAAAGCCAATGGGATGTAATAAAAGTCTAGTTTCATGTTTTACGCGTCCTCATTCGTAGCTTGTCTTGGACTTGTTCAAACAGGTTCATAGTGTTTTCTATAAATGACTGCTATGTCAAAAATAAACACCTGTATGAGTGAGACCATTCCACATTGGGGTGTGGCCCATTATAATAAAGTTTGAATGTAATCATTCTGGGCCTTGGCCCATTCCACGTGACTTTCAGAAGGATTATTTACTTGCTGAGTGTGGTCTCTGCTGCTGTCAAGATCCCTTTGAAATCATACGCCTTTGATTCAGTGATAATGCTAGTGTTTTCTAACTCAATTTAAGCCTGAGGCACAATATACAGCCCTCTCGGAAAGCTAATATTTTGTGAATCAGATATTTATTTAAAAAGCGACCTCGGCCAAACCCAAACTTTTGATTATTTATATGATCAAAAAGCCATTTGGCTGTTTGTCCCGTGGGTCTTTTATGTTGGGCCACATTTAAACAAATATTGAAAACAGCCTGAACTGTAAATCACACACAGATGATGTGGGTCGATGTTAGTAGGATCACTCTTATGGAGCCAATGGGTAAGCTACAGGGATATGAATGGAGTTTTTAATTGTTTCTGACAAGGGTCTGTGGGTTGGGTCTGGGTGAAGCCAATTAAGAGAGTTGAAGAAACAGTGAAGGATTGTCTGAGGAAAAAGAGTGTGACTCTCCGATTGGTGTTGTGTGTGTGTGTGTGTGTGTGTGTGTGTGTGTGTGTGTGTGTGTGTGTGTGTGTGTGTGTGTGTGTGTGTGTGTGTGTGTGTGTGTGTGTGTGTGTGTGTGTGTGTGTGTGTGTGTGTGTGAGTGAGGAGTGCTTTGGGTTCAGAGCATGAACATGTCATTC